>NC_029788.2:115261302-115271917 GCF_000816755.2 Arachis ipaensis | reverse complement strand
GTGGTTGTCAGGCACGCGTTCGTGGGAGAATGATGATGATTGTCACGTTCATCACATTCATGTTGAAGTGCGAATGGATATCTTAGATAGGAACACGCATGTTTGATTGGAAAACAGAAATACTTGTATTAATTCATCGAGACACAGCAGAGCTCCTCACCCCCAACAATGGAGTTTAGAGACTCATGCTGTCAAAGAGTACAAAGTTCAGATCTAAAATGTCATGAGATGCAAAATAAATCTCTAAAAGTTGTTTAAATACTAAACTAGTAACCTAGGTTTACAGAAAATGAGTAAACTATGATAGATAGTACAGAAATCTACTTCTGGGGCCCACTTGGTGTGTGCTGGGGCTGAGACTAAAGCTTCTCACGTGCGTGGGCTACGCCAGGTTGTAACCTGTTTCTGGCGTTGAACTCCAACTTGTAACGTGTTTCTCGCGCTGGACGCCAGACTACAGCATGGAACTGGCGTCGAACGCCAGTTTACGTCATCTATCCTTGAGCAAAGTATAGACTATTATATATTGCTGGAAAGCCCTGGATGTCTACTTTTCAACGCAATTAGAAGCGCGCCAATTGAACTTCTGTAGCTCCAGAAATTCCATTCCGAATGCAAAGAGGTCAGAATCCAACAGTATCAGCAGTCCTTTTTCAGCCTGAATCAGATTTTTGCTCAGCTCCGTCAATTTCAGCCAGAAAATACTTGAAATCACAGAAAAACACACAAACTCATAGTAAAGTCCAGAAATATGAATTTTTCCTAGAAACTAATAAAAACATCCCTAAAAGTAACTAGCTCCTACTAAAAACATACTAAAAACAATGCCAAAAAGCATATAAATTATCCGCTCATCAGGGGTCAATAGAGTATCGAGTCTCAACCTGGAGCAAGTGGTGGCAAGCCACTGTGTCTATCTAGGGAAACTCGTGTCTCAGATAATTAAAATTCATAAGCCATATGAATAATTCAATCACAATTCATCAATATCTACATCATTCTCAATCTTATCCCATTCGTCACCATACCTCAATCATACTCAATCATTATCCTCTCCCTCAATATCGAAATCACCATCAAACCTCCCTCAAACCAATTGTCACTAATTATATCTTAATTCAAGCACAACCTTCAAACTTACTCACTTATCCCCAAATCATTGAAATTATACTTAAATTATTGTTTTAAAGTCTTTAGCTAGTTAATCAAATCTCTTTTCGTTATATTAAAAATCAAATGAATTAAAATCACATTTGAAAAAATCAAGAAAATCCGATTCTCCTTAAAATCCATAAAAGTATTCAAAACTTATCCCTTCTGATCATTAATCAAATTAAATTCATCTTTGAAATCACAACCAAAATTCCTTCAAATTCTTAGAAAAATTCCGACAGCACCTCCCCTAAAAACTGGAGTTTGTCACCCATCACGGGTCCTCTCTTTTCAACCCTGACTCATCAAAACCAATATTTCAAGTCAATATTTCCGAATCCGACATCCAAACCAGTCATTATCATTTTCAGTCTAAAATCCAAAATCAACGTAACCAATCAATTTTACCAGATATTCAGAAAACAACCAATCACCAATAAATATAACCTTTCAATCACAACAGAAAATCATTTATATTTCAGACATTCATCTATTTGCATTAATCTACTAAACTTGTCAGGTATTCAAAACCCAAATTATTTTTATTTTAAAACAAACCCCTACCTCGATTTAGTCAAACCCGCATAGATTAAATGTGATAACTCCCTTCCCTTTTTGTTTTATGGCAGCAGCAGTGATTCCCACACAACCGGAACGGTAGAGGCAGCAACCGGAACAACAACAATGTTAGTCCTCACAGTAGTGACCGGGGTTGCAGCAAAACAGAGGTTTCAATTTGGATAGAAATAAAGAGTAATCACAGTCCTGGGGATCTCAAGACAAGGCACATACCAGAATCAACTCAGAACAAGTATGGCAGTGATAATAAAACGTGTAAATGGACCGTAATCAAGGAAAAGAGCAAACTAGAATTGAAGTAGCAATATCAGACTCATCAACAGCAGCTTTAACAGTTTTCTGATGGCATCAACACTATCCCCTATGATGGTTCTAGCAGCAAACGAGAAAAATAGAGTAGCAGTACTAAACAGAGACATAGGTTTCCTTAGTTAGAACAGGAGAACGACAAAGGAACAGGATAGAAACAGAGAAAGGATTAAAGCTCAAAATCTCCAAAATGGAGGAATTGGAACCAAATTAGCAACTTTAATGATAGCTCTATCAACGGGAGCAGGCACAATAGCAACGGTTCTGACCCCAATTGACGGCAGCAGCGGCAGTGGCGTCTTTGATGGCGATGGCTAAGGCTCCAATCAGTGGCAGGACTTGGCGGCGGTGGAACCTTCTTCCTTCCCTTTGTCGATCGCGTCTTCTCTCTCGTGCGCCTCTGGTTCTCGCGGCGTCATTCTCTCTTCGCCTCTCCTCTCCGTGAAAGCTTCGGCCTGTAAACCCTGTTAAATTAGTAGATAATTAGTCAATAAATTAGTTTTTAAGAAAGAATATTAGAAATACGAATATTATATTAAATTAGGATAGATCTCATCGAAATGAGAATTTTGACACCAATTTTGAAGAAAACGGTCCAAGAATGGACTAAATGGACCGAACCGGTTGAACCGGGTCCAAACCAGGCCGTCGGTCTAACCGAACCAACCCAATAAATGAAGCCAAACTCCTTTCTCTTCCTCATTCGGCTGGAGCAATGTGAAATGCATCCAAGGAAAATGAGAAAACACCGAACCCTTACGGTGATCTCCAATCCCCCGTAACTTCTCCGTCCGAGCTCCGATCGCCGCACCGTTTGCGGCCACGCGTTCATCGCGTCGAGCTCTACGTTTCTACCAGAACAATTTCATAGGTAAGCCCTTAAATATTCTCAGCTGCTCTTTTTCCCCAATTTTCGAAATATAGGAAGGAAAGTTAAATTTCTTTAATTTCTGATATTTTAGGATCCAATTAGCTTGAAGAAAACGTTCACTCTTGCATATGTGAAGCTTGGGTAAGGTGAGAAAACCATAATTCCATTTTAATTTCATTGAATTTAAGTTTTGAGTATTAAATTGGGTATATATGTGTTATAAATGTGTGTTAGGTTGAGAATAAATAATTGAAGCTTGAAATTGTGAATACTAGAACTTGGAGGAAGCTGATTAGTTGAATTTTGAGGAGCTGCCTTGGTTTTAAATAAATTGATTTGGTCGTTGCGTGAGAATCGGCCAAGGTATGGTTTAGGTTTCTTGCATTTAATATGTAAGGTTCTGTGAAAACTTAGGCTAGATGACCGTAGGATAAGTTGGAACGTATATGTATATTGTGGTTTAGTCTTTTGTCGTTAAACATGGATTAATGTGATGATGATCAATTGAAGGATTGAAATGCTATAAATCATTGTTTTGAGGATGTTGTTAATCACTGTTTAGAGATTACAAGTAAGTAAATTTATGAACTATGGTTGGTTGTGGGTTTTGGCATGTAAGTATGTAGTGTTTGATGGTGGATTTGGCATATGTATATGTATTTATTGTTGGTGTAGAGTGTAATTTTTATGGTGGTTATGGTGTTGAGGAAGAAGGACCTTTTTGGTGCTAGCATGTACAAGTTATGGTATTGGTAATATGAGAATTTATTTTGAATGAGAAAGAGGTATTGTAAGTTACAAAAGTTGGTTTTTGACCGAACTTCGGCAAGGCATAACTTGGCTTTCGGACCCTCAAATTACTTCCAACTTGTTTTGAAATGAAAATTGGGTTCGTGATGTTTATGCCATACGAAAAACGAGGGAAAAATATTTTAAATCGAAGAAGTTATGATTGTTGGAAGAATTGAACTCAAAACTGGTTTATGAAACAATTCTGCAGCTTGTGCTGATTCTGTTTTTTTAAAGGACGTACGCCCATGCGTATGCGTGGCACGAATTTCAACGATACGTACGCGACTAGTCTCATGCGCACGCATAAGGGATCAACAAGCATGTCCACGCGTACGCATGACCCACGTGCATGTGTGACATGAAATTTTCACCCACGCGTACGCATGACAAGAGACGCGCGTGCGAGCTACAATCTTACATCCCCATGCGCACGCGTGAGCCACGCGTACGGGTGGCACCTTTTCCAGCAAACATGATTTTAAGGTTTTTAAAATCTATTTCAAATTACTAAACCTCTATTTTCATTCCATTGGTCATAAATAATAGTGTTAAACTTGATAATCAGATGAAGCTAGGAAATGAGGATAACTTGAAGGTGAAGTAAAGTTGAAAAGTGATGAATTGAGTATGAGATGTTATGGATGAGTCATATATGATGCTTGACTGGATGTTCTGATGAGAGATTATGTATGAAATTTGGCTTGAATAATTTAATGATCTGAGATACGAAGTTCCCTGGATTAAGTGCCGTGGCTTGCCACCACGTGTACCAGGTTGAAAACTTGATACTCTGCTGACCCTATGACGTAAGTGTGATCGGGCACTATATAAATTCCCGGGAATGTTACCCCCATTGAGTAATATTGATTATTTAAGATAAAGCTATGCATAGACTCTTGGGAATGCACGTTGGAGGACAGTCTAAGTACAATTCAGACTTGTCGGGTTGGCTGGATAACCGACAGATGAGCCTCATCAGCCATAGGACAGGCATGCATCATATGCATTCTATTTGAATACTTGTTATGCATTAACTGTGTGTGCCTAAGTGTACTTGTCATGCTAAATGTATATTTGTTACTTGCAGTACTTGTAACCTTCTTGTGCTTGCTTTTATCTGTTTATTTGTCTATGTAATGTTGACAGAGATGGAGTATGGAGGAATGGTAGTACAGGACTTAGATTTAAGATTAAGTTATGTTAAGTTTAGATACTCTTAGAAAACCACCTTTTATGGCTCCTGTTTAATACTTTTAGCTTTATAATCTGAATGTCGACGTTCTAGGATTGCCTCTGGCATTCCCAGGGCCTTATATATTATGTGTGTGGCACCTTTACCATACTGAGAATCTCTGGTTCTCATTCCATACTATGTTGTTGTTTTTCATATGCAGGTCGAGAGGCATCTCGTTAGGCGTCTGGACTCTTGAAGCGGAGTGGTTACTGGTTAGTTTTGTTGTACACTAATGTATATATATGTACTTAGTTTTCTCTCTGCATAACTTGTTCTTTTTTATCCTCTTAGAGGTTTATAGAGAGGCAAGACTGTGTATATGAACTTTTGGGTTTTGGATATGTATGTATATATGTGTAAATATTCTCCGGCCAGTCTTGACTTCGCGGGCTGATTTAGGAGCTTGTTATTTTGTATCTTTGGCACTCTATTCCTACATCTATTATCTTATGTTTAATAGCTATGGTTTTCTTAGCACGCAAGTTAACTCGTTCTTTGAGCGTTGCGCTTTTATTTCGCGATTTTTTGTTTCCTCTATTCTTCAAGGCTCCTAGCATATTATAATTCTTCTGCTATTATATGTACTCATTTTGTTTTAGAGGTTGTAATACCACACCACCTATGTTTTACGACTTAAGCGTAAAGCTTAGTGTGGTAGGGTGTTATACGGCCCTCTCTCTCCCTTTCTGTGTGACAGCGATGACAACGGCTAGGCAGGGCCCGACGACTCCCTTCCCTTCCTCATCTCTTCTTCTTACCGTTCCCTTCTCCCCTGTTTTCCCGTTTTCCTTTCTATTTCCCTTTCTTTTTCTTCTAAGCGTGCGTGTGTGCGTTTTAAAAAGGAATGAAATTGGAAATTAGGATAAATTAGGGTTTTATTAGGGTTAGGGTAACATATATATGAATAATATAACAATTTTACAAAATATTTATGATAGAATAACAATTTAGAATTTAAATATAATAGTGTAAAAATTAATTTTGGAACACATATGATTTTATTTATTTATATATTGGGTCTTGAGTCCGGTTCAACCGGTTCGATTCGTTCGACTTAATTTTGAGCCAAAACCTTTAAAGTTAGTGTTAAAATTTATATTTTAATTATTTCTGCTTCATGATTAAACTACATAATTAAACTCATTTTTCATAATTCTTCTTCCCCATCTCATACTTGAAGCAAGTGGACATTGCCACTGACTACTACCTGGGCCACAAACATTTCAATTCATTCAAACATCGTACTTCAATATCAATCCTCCTCATCCTTCATTCAAACTCAATCTCTCACTCAATTATCATTCAGTTTCATTCAAAAATCATACTTTAAATCACTCAATCTCTGATCTCCAACACCTCCCACCTCCTCCTTCTTCCTTCGGACTGCGTCGCTGGCGTCCTCACTCTCAGTCCCTCACCTTCTTCTATCGTTGCCGCCGCTCACCTTCCTCCGTCGCTGCCATCGCTCACCTTTTTCCATTACTACCATCGCTCAATCTTCCTGTCACTGCTTTGCTCACTACTTGCTGCTAGTTTCACCGCTGCCTCCACCTCTGCTTCGTAACGAAGCCTCAGATCTGCAATGTTGATGACAAGCTTCCTCCAGCAATGCCTCTGCTCCACGATGTCGATGACACCTCTCCCACCATGACTCTACGTCGCCTCTGCTCAGCGACGACGATGACGACTATACTCTGTCTCCGTGGTTGGCCACTTTACAATAAGTTAGATGTTTCTATTAATTGATTAAATTAGTTTTAACATATGTTTCGATTTTTTATTGATGAAATTGCTATGAAATTGGGACATTAGAGTTAGGGTTTAAATTCTGTTTATGTGAACTGGGTTTAGATTTAGGGTTTTGATTCTGTTAATGTAAAATTAGTTTTATATTTAGGGTTTGAATTTTGTTGATTGATAAATTTGGATTAGAGTTAGATTCTACTGCTGTAAAATTGAAATTAGGGTTTGGATTCGTAGTTTTTTACTGTAAAATTAGACCATAATACTGAGATTTTTGTAAAATTGTTGTTATTTACTGGATTTTTTTCTTTTAAAATTTTTTTTCTTATTTGTTTCCTCAATTCCTCCAAACCCCGCGAATATCCGCGGATATCCTAATATCCGGTGGGGACGGGACCCCGATACTCGTCACGGGGACGGGGCCCCATTACCCGTCACAGGGACGGGGAGGGTTTCTGGAGGCGGGGGAGGGGGCATGTCCCCGCCCCATGGGGATCCGTTGCCATCCCTATTCTTCATTGTTTTTCAATCATCATCATTCTTCCCATTCTGTTCATCAATAATTCAAACTTAAAATATAATTCATTCTTTTTTTTTAAATAAATCAAATTCAAAATGTAATTCCTTTTCTTAATAATTCAAAATCAAATTATAAAATCCTTAAAAATCCAAATCTTTCTAAATAACCACTTCAAGCGAAGCGTCCTATTTTCAAAAAAAATCTTGGCAGCATCTCCTCTAAAACTTGGACTTTTGCCACCCCTCAAGGGTCCTAACTACCAAACCAAATACCTCTCAGTCATTCAAATCATTTCCAGTATCAAATTATTTCAAAATTAATATCAAGCATTTCCATACTATACTAAATACTCTCTAGCCTTTCCAACATCTAAACATTATTCAAACTCCCCTTTCTCAATCTTTATTCAACAATTCTCATTCAACTGCAACAATTCCAGTTATGCTCATGCTAAACATACATCATCATCAATCAATATTACACCAACAATACAATACCCAATCATACATATCAATAATCATCAACCTCAAAATCTCCATGCCTCATAAATATCAACAAATATCAATCCTCACAACATCAATAATCCAATCCTATCTTACGGTCAACTAACCTACGTTTTCACGACACATTATATTTTAGTTACGAGAAACCGAAACCATACCTTGACCGATTCCTCCCTAAGCTTGAAACGCCTCAATGGCTCAATCATCCACCATTTCTCAAGCTCCAAAACTCTAACTCCTCACCAACTGAATTTTTAGCTCCCCGGATTCAATTTCAAGCTTCTAATATCCACCAATTTAACTTCAAAATACCCAATTCAATCTAATACAATCCAAATTTACTATAATTAATATAGAGTTTTCTAATTAATGATTCATAGAGGGTTAAGTATCTTCTTACCTTATCCACTCGAAATTAGGGTGAAACCCAACAATTATCCACCGTTAGAGTACCCCAAAACTATCAAAATCACAAAATTTCTCAATTTTCAAAACCTAAATCACGAATTGAAAAGGGGAGAACTGAGTAAGAAAACATGATTTTCTTACCAAATTGTTCAGTGATTTTTGTAGAGAATTTTGAGATAAACGCATGACCGCTGACGACTCATCAATCGGGGCTCCAGATTGAAAGTTACGAGAGATTGAAGGTTGAGGATGAAAAGGGTTAGGATTTCACGTTTTCCCCCTTCCCCTACAGTGTGTGTGTGTGTTTAATGTGGACGAGAGAGGTTGAGTTTGGTTTTATATAATAGGCCTTGGGCCCGGTTTGGGCTCAGTTCAATCGGTTCGGTCTGTTTTATCCAATTTTGGGCCAAAACCTTTAAAATTAGTGTTAAAATTCATATTTTAATTATTTCTACTTCATGAAACTATAAAATTTAACTTTCTAATTTCTTTAAATAATAATTAATTTATTGATTAATTATTTACTAATTATCCGAAAATTACATCGTACCCACCTAAATAAAAATTTTGTCCTCAAAATTTGCTCTCCAATATTCATACATGTTTTCTCAAAATCAACCGTTCTCCCACCATTCACTCTACTATTCTCTAGCATTAATTCAGACACCAGTTCACATTCTTCATTCTCATGTACATGATCTTAAACTTAACCAAATTCAAGCCTAAGCTATACCCGTTTGTTTCGCCCTTAGCTTCGTCTTTCATCTAAATCAAATAAATCTTTAATCCTTCTCAACTATCTCAAACACCAATCAATTCCCCAATCTCATAGTCTAATTCAATCTGTTATAACCTAAATAACACACTCACACCTCTCATTTCTTGATCCTATGCCAATCTTCGAAATAATCTCCTATCCTAAGACTCCTTTCTCACATCATAACAACTCTAGAGTCATCAAATCACCGTGCTTTCGCAGCGCCACTCAAATTATAAATCACTAAGAGCTTAATCCTTCACTCGCTCCCACCGAACATCTCCTTTAATCTTTTCACCTCTCTAACTAAAAATCATTGACCTTTACTCTTGCTGCACGAGTTCAAATCCCTTCATTGTCTCCACCACTAAGTCTATTACGACCTCCTTCATCGTTCCTAGTTTATTCGCACCATCCCTTTAGCAGTAGCTCGTATAGCAGCAACCATATTCTCCAAAACAATTTTAAAATTAACCGTATAACCTTGCTCGCATCTATGAGACGTCCTTTGGGTCTTGTCCACACCGAACAATTGATATTAAAGTGATCAGTCTTAATATCTCAAGTTTAGTGTTTCGAATTTCCAAAAGTATGCTCATGAAAATTTATGTAACGTGTAAAGCATTCAATGTAATTAAATCAAATTGAATTTTCACTTTCAGTTACCAAGGTATGAATTCAATTGAGTTGCAATTTGAAATCCATTAGTCCATGGGAATAGGTAACCGAAGCATGCTTGAAGACTTGGGTCAATTGCTTCTTTCTTTAATTTATGATGGGCCTGAATAGTTTTGGACCAGTTTGGTTTTTCTTCTAGCCACTTGAATTGAACATGTAATGAGCTTATACTTGTTTGGAAACCAAAAACGGGCTTCTACTTGCTAGCTCATTAGGAAATTAATTTTATTCTTTTCTACACACTAACAAAAACATCAAACAAACCATTGGAAATAATTTAAACACTTAAACATATTTAATAATTTCCTAATTTATATTTTAATAATATTTTATCATCGTTTCAATTTGATATAAGTTTTTCAAACTCAACAATGTTTTCAAACTTACTAAAGCCTTGTATGGTTTGAGACAAGCTCCTAAAACTTGGTGTGAGAGGCTTAGTTCATTTTTGTTGAAAAATAATTTTCAAAGAGAAACCACTGACACCACTCTATTTATTAGAAATTTCAATGATCATTTCATTCTTATGCAAGTTTATGTTGATGATATCATTTTTAGTTCTGTTAATGAAGAATTGTGTACAGATTTTGTTAAGCTTATGACTAATAAATTTGATATGAGTACGATGGGAGAGCTCACTTTATTTTAGGCTTGCAAATTAAGCAAATAGTAGGTACCATCTTTGTTTATCAAGAAAAGTATGCTAAGGAATTTGTCAAAAAGTTTGGGTTGGACTATGCTAAACCAATGAGAACGCCTATGCATCTAAACATCAAGCTAGACAAAGATGAATATGCTAGAGATGTGTATGAAACAAGTTATAGAGGGATGATTGGTTTCTTAATGTATCTTATATCCTCAAGGCCTGATATCATTCAAAGTGTTGGAGTGTGCTCAAGATTCCAATCAAAATTCAAAGGAATCTCATCTCTTAGCAGAAAGAGAATCATCCGTATGTGCTTGGTACCACTATTTATAGTTTATGATATCCGAAAATTGATTCATTTCAATTAGTGGGTTACGGTGATACAGATTTTGTTGGGAATCGAGTTGATAGAAGAAGCACAGG
>NC_029788.2:115260808-115261189 GCF_000816755.2 Arachis ipaensis | reverse complement strand
ATTGTGGTCAAGCAAAAAATAAACAATTGTTGCCTTGTCCACTGCTGAAATTGAGTACATTGCAACCTCTTTTTGTTACTCTCAATTATTATGGTTAAAAACATATTTTACCGGTTATAAGTTGAATACATTTAATATTTTATTATTTTGCGACAATATAAGTACTATAAACATTTTTAAAAATCTTATTTTACACTCTAAAATTAAACACATTAAAATTAAGTTTTACTCTACTAAAAAACATGTGCAAAATAAAAATTTAGATAAACATTCAATTTTTGACTTTCATATTAGGATTATGTTCAATGATATAATCTATTCCACATATATAAATACACCCACCCACCAAGTATATGAATTTTATTCTAACAAACACAATCT
>NC_029788.2:115253656-115260774 GCF_000816755.2 Arachis ipaensis | reverse complement strand
ATTATATTTTTGATATTTTTTATTTTTATTAATTTTTTAATTTATTTTTTAATTATTTACAAGGCAAAAAACACCATATAAAAAAAAAATATAACAACTAAAACAAATAGAAGCAACAAATAAATATGTCTCTCTGTTCCATGGATAGCAAGTTCGTTTCTTGTCAGGACCAGAAGAAGTCCAGCATGGTCCAGATTGGTGTATATCCCGAAGACAATCGTTCCCTTCACATGTATCTGCATCTCTTCTTTGATCGAATATATCAAACCAATAACAAGCTCCTTCCTAATCCAACGAGTACCAAAACTAAACTGATAGACTTCGTTATGATGGATAAGGTGCAATGCAAGATCATTATCTTTAGATTTGCAGTGAATATTGAAGTCCAAATATAGATTAGCTTCAATTTATATGTGTATTTTTTAGATCAGCTGGATAATGTATAAATTTAGATTATATCACTGGTTTTTTTTATTGTATTTTGGATGTTTTAATATGAAATTAGATTGGCATTGGTTGTAACGTTTTAGATTTGTTTTGCTCTTTTTCTAGATGTTGTTGTGCTAATGTGTGGGTTTTTCTGTTATTTTTTAATTTGCTGGATGTGTCTTTTTTTAGTTGTGGATTTTTTAATTTTTAAGATTTCATGTGTTATTTTACTCGCATTTTAGATGTTTTTTTATGTTGTATAATGTTTGTGTAGTCTGAATTTGAATAGCTATTGGATGTTAGATTGTAGATATTTTTTTTAAGATTCTCGCTAAGGAGCCAATGGAATATTTGTATAATGTGTACAATGAGCTATTTATTTAGCCCAATATGAGTTAAAAATAAAAATTATCCACGAAATAATAAATTTAAAAACATCAAATTTCAAATTTTTTAAAAAATTCCGTTAGTTATTTCAAAAAAATAACCATCTGAAATTCTCCAATATTCTCTTCCTTTTCAACCGGTAGTCACCCCATCTTCGTCAATAATCATCCCATTTCACCGTCGCTACTTGGCTTGCCACACGGCACTCACCCTTAATAAAAATAACCATCTACTTAAGGATAAAAATAATCATCCGCATACCTAATGAATTGAACATCTAACATATTTTAATTATATATAACTAAACTCAATCCAATCAAAATAATCATCTACATAAAAATAAAATAACCATCTGCATACCTACTAAAACGATCATCCTAAATTGACCATTAAAATAGAAGAAGATGAATAAACAGAAGAAACTATTATTGTGGTAAAACATAATTTTCAAGGACTAGTCATGACAAAAGCAGCACTGTTGTGAAGCATAGGGTTTAAATCATGAAAGAAGCTAACCATGCTTGGATTCGAAGAAGAAGAGCATGGTGGTATCATCGGTGAGAAGAGACTTGAAGGAATGGGAGAAAGCGAAAGCGCATCAGAGGAGGTGAGGATGGTGTCGGGAAGAAGGCACACACCAGCTGCGACGGAGGCGCTGGACTTCCGGGTTGCTGTGGTGCCGTTAGTTCGACCCACACAATATTGTGTGTCCTCCCTTGGCGGTGGCCTGTGCGGCAACGGCGCCAGTCAGAACAGTGTCGGTGCGATTTCTGTTGGCGGCTGGTGACCGTGGTGTTAGTGTACCCGCGAGACTTCATAAGAAAGGCATAGAACGCTGATAAACCGTATTGAAAGAGAGAAGTGAGAGAGGGGGTAGTTTATTTGTTTCCAAAACCGATGATAATCCTAATATTTGATTTAAATTTCAAATTGAAAACTATTCAAAATTAATTAGTTGTCTATAATTTAAAATTAATTAATTACCTATCAAATATTTTAAATTTTAGATTAATCTCATTATATATATTGTACAATCTCTCTATTGTCTCTTTATACTTTTCCTTTTTGCAAATCACTTTGGATGGTCTTTTTTAAATGTTTTAGTAGTTTGATTTATTTTTTTATTAAACTTATTTTATAGTCTATATACTAATTGGTTGGTTGCAGTTGGCTAATACTCTAATTAGCCTAACAAAGTTGTAATTTAAAAAGTTAGTTTCATTTTGTAAAATGCGTTCATAGCTTCAATGGGTACTAATAAGCCATGAATATAAATACAGATTATGGTTTGATTTCTAAAGTATAAATTTTTAAATTTTTACTAATTAAGTGGTGATCACAATTAATAATATTTACTAAATGTGTAGTATTATTGTGTATTGACAAATTCAGCCGTCGACACTATGGCAAAGTATTCTCTACTTAACAAATAGTCTATTATATTGAGTGGTTGGAGAAACTTTTTGTAGTTTTTAAAAAGGACTTATATAATCTTTAATATTATTAGTACTTTTTGTTTTAATGTTATTAGTCTTAATATAAGTTAATATTTATCATGATGATTCTTTCAAAATTTTGTAGCTCATTATATATTTTTTTTAATGTATTCTTTAGAAAAAAAAACATTCATGTAAAATATTGTTTTTTTAACGTGATTAAACTTAAACCAAGATAGAACTCTTTCAGCAGTGAAATCATAATACTTGTAACATTAAGCAACAAAGTAGATGATAGGTATTAAAGGTTAAAAGAAGGAAAAAAATAATAATAGTGACTGATTATTAAAAATTAATTATATTCTTTTCCATTTACTAATGTAGCGGTCGAATCAGTCACCAAAAAAAAATGTAGCGGTCGAATCAAGTGACCCAAATCTTTCAATGCATCCCTTCCGTCATTTCTTCCATTCAAATATAAAAAGTACAATCCATGCATGACTTTCAGAGCATGCTATCTTGAACAAGAGACCTTATCCTCTGTCTTTCTCAAACTGAAATGGCTCATCTAACATCACAATCGATCACTACACTTTTCTTTTTGTCCTTGACGAATCTTTATGTTATTTTTTTTACCCAGTGTGATAATTAGGACCGTAAAAAGTTGACAAAGTTGAAATTGAAGGGAGTTATTTCTCCTGCATTTACTGATTTAGGGTGTGTTTGGCAAACCTATTTGAGAAGATTAAAGTGTGTTGGAGTTCTTTAAACACTATTTTAATTGATTTGAACTACTTGTATCTTGGTGACAACAATTTAAGACTCAGCTTAAGGTTCTAGATGTTTCCAATAACAATTTGTCAGGAAAGGTTCCAACATTTTCACCTGAAGTCTTGTTCGTTGGAAATGGTAATTCTTTGCTTGATGATCACCTTTCTCAAACAAATGGAACAACTTCAACTACTTCATCTTCACCACCATGGCTCGCATGGCTTGTAGGTACTCTACATTTAAATTTCTACTAAGTTCTTTATATTTATTTTTAAGGGTAAAGTATTATTTTGGTCTTTATCTTTTGGATTAAATTTTAATTTAGTTTCTAACGTTTTGAACGTCACTCCTAAAAACTTTTATACATTTTATTTTAATCACAAAAAAATTTTGAACAAATTTAATATTGTCTTACTATTAAATTTGGTACAAATAATTTATATATTAAAGAGTCATTCAATAACATTCAATTTTAGCATATAAATAAAATTGATTCGCCAATAATCACTAATATAAAAAAAAATTGCTTTTGAAGCGTTAATAATTGACGCTTCTTAATTTTAATATTGGATTTATATATAGTAGTGTTTTTAACAATGTATAAAATTTGGTGTATTTTTTTTATATGGAAATCACAAATTTGACCCTTCAATTTGTAATGTTTAATTTTTTTTAATTTTTAAAATACAAAATCGACTCTTCAGTTTGTGAACTTACACAAATCTCTCCGATTTGTGAATTTTAATTTTCTTTTATTTTTAAAACAAAACTGACCCTCTGAATTGTGAACTTACACAAAATAGACCCTTTAATTTGTGAACTTACACAAATCTAACCTTCCAATTTGGGAACTTTAATTTTTTAAAATTTTTAAAACACAAATAGGATCCTCCTATTGGTGATTACCTCCATACAAAATTAAAATATACCATTTTTTTCATAACTAAGTATAATACAACAATAATTTCTATATAAAAAAATCAGTCTAATAATTGATTGTTATGACTTGGAATTTTGTAAAAAAGAAAATTGAAGAGAAAAAATATTACAAAAAATTTTGGTTATATTTTTCTAACACATGTGATAGTAATACGGCTAGAACTTAAAAAGGGGTTGAATTCAGAAGAGAAATTCCTGTAGCAGTTTTTTGTGGAAGCAAATTATGCAGAAAATTTTTTGCATTTTGTCTCTAACACGAGAACAGAACAAAGAAGGAAAAAAGATAATCAAGCCAGCATGTATCCTGGTTCTTCTTGTGCCATGAAATCTATATCCAGTCTTCACCATAATCATGGTAAAATTTTTACTATAATCAAATTGATTACATACACCAATACCAATAAATTACAACCTAATTCATCTAGTATTAATCACTAAACTTCTATCCAAACCTAGCCATCACCAAGTGTTATCCCAACTGAGGAAGGAAAATTAATCCTAGTTCAACAAAATCAATTACATAAAAACTTTCTTTGATTTTTTTAATGCATCTCTCTTATCTCTTTTCTCTCGTAACTTTTTCATTTTTTTAACTCACTAAAATATGCAGTTTTTCGTTATAAAAAGATAAACATTAGATAGTCATAACACTGAAATTTTAAATAAAGCACAAAGTTAAAAGAAATATTTCAGCTCAAGTGTATGAGATGATGTTAAGTATTACTCTATTTTTCTTGCTTTCAATTGATGTTATGAGGTCGGCTTTATAGTGTAAAGCTTATTTTGCAAATTCCATCGCTATCTCTTTAATTTTCTTGTTAATTTTGCCCTTTGTAGTTGTCATTCTTGACATGCACTTTTTCATTTTTTTTCACTATTTTTGTTGTCCTTGGAGTTACTCCACTGTCTGTGCTGTTGTTGGAGCTGCTGCCTTTTTTGGCATGCATATCCTTTCTATTTTGCGCCATTACAACTACTACCTATAGCTTTGCAATTTTATTTTGCTCTACCCATCTTTGCTAATGATCTTTGGCATTTTGATTTTGTGTTGTTCTTATGTCTTTGTTGTCTCTTTTTTTTTTTTTTTTCTAACTTTGCCAACTATTCTATTTTCTTTTTCTTTCTTTTGCAAATGCAGAACCTTCTTTTTCTTTTATCTTGGTTCTAATTCTTGTTCTTTAAATGTAATGGAGCTGATATTCATGACTTTTGGCATTGTGTAAGTTTGCTGAAGCAACATGTATTGGGCTGAGAGATGAAGTGTTGGCCTTGCACCACTAACACTAACACACACATAAAATTAAATTTGGATTTTTAATCTAATAAATATTTGTCATCATATTTATATACCCAAAATCAATTCTGATAATCGTAAGAGGTGTTTTAGTTTACTACAGAAGATGACATGGAAGAAAACAAGCACCTTTCCTGACCACAATGTGGAACATTTCATAAAAAGTTATCGTTCCATGACTCTAAAGCGCTATAGTTATGGCGAACTAAAAGGAATAATAAATTCATTTAATGAGAAATTAAGACAAGAGAGAGAGGAATATGGTATTGTGTATAAAGCAAGATTGGTTGATGATCGTCACGTGATAGTGAAGGTACTAAAAGAATTGAAAGGAAGAGAAGTGAAGTTGTAAATGAAGTTATCACTATTGGTAGAACGACTCGTGTGAATATTGTTTTATTTTTAGAATTTTGTTATGAAACACTCAGTTACAAATTTATGTTTAATGGCTCTTTGGATAAATCCATTTATAAAAAAATATCTTCTGCTGATGTGTGTGATTTGGATTATTGGAGTACATTGTATAGAATCACAATTAGTATTGTTTAAGGATTAAAATATTTACATCGAAAATGTAATACAAGAATTTTACATCTTGATATCAAACTTCAAGATATCTTTTTAGATAAAAAATTTGTTCAAAAAATTATTGACTTTGGACTGGTCAAAATATGTAAAAAAAAAAATGAAAGTGTCATATATATCTATGTTGGGAGCAAAAGAAATTCCAGAATTTATTGCACTAGAAGTATTTAGTAGAAGATATGGTGGAGTTTTTCACAAATTAGATGTATATAATTGTGATATGTTAATTTTAGAAGTAGTTAGTAGAAGAAAAAACTATGATAGTATAAAACATTGCATACTAGTGAAATGTATTTTTCAGATTGGATCTATAAGAACATAGAGCAACGTAATATTCTTGAAAGATGTTTGTCCAGCACAGAGGAAAAAAATGACATGATAATGAAGATTACTTTGGTAAGTTTATAGTGTATTTAAATAGATCCAAAGAATCGACCATCTAAAAATAAAGTAGTAATAGAGATGTTAGAAAGACCACTTGAATAAATACCATCCATATTCTCCAAAACCTATCTTGTATTCTCCTAAAAGGCTTCCCATACGGTTTGAAGATATGTCTAGTAGTTCAGAGGAATCAAATTCACTAGCCGCAAAGAATAATGGTTCCATTAAATAAAACATACTGAGTTCACTTGAGATACAATGCAAAGTGAATGTGATTCTCATGTAAATTATATCTTCTTGTTGAGCAATGAACACTACTTAATTAGAATGTGTTATGTTTTTGTAAATTCTGAGAAAGTATATGCGATAATAGATCTTTAGTATTGTTAGTAACTTTGGATTGAAGAAATTAGCCGTTACCTTAGATATAATTTTATGATCTCTAAGCTAAAAAAAATTGTTACAAAAGAGCTTCCAATTCTGTTTTGCCATGATGCATTCCATTTCATAAAAGTAATAGACCTAAATGCTAAATAACATCTTTTGCAAAAAAATTATTGTATTTAATCCTTGGATTATATAAGAAATTATGAGGGTAAAAACTTATCTAGAATTATGTAGTGAAGAAATAATGCTAAGTTATAGATTGTGATAGTTTCAATAATTGTGATAAGCTGATCTGACAATACACAAATACTGAAATAAAGAAATGAAAATTATGTTTTTTTCTCTCATTTAGAATAATTGAAAATATAAAAAAATTTGTATCTTTGATCATATTCTATCATGAATTATATTATGTATATACAAAAAATTAGACACTAATCAATCATATTAGAATATAAAATATATATTAAAAATATATAAAATAAGACATATAAAAATATACAAAT
>NC_029788.2:115245835-115253615 GCF_000816755.2 Arachis ipaensis | reverse complement strand
TTTTGTTCTACCATATATACCTATCTCAAAATCTAAATAAATATATTTCTGTGATTGTATTTGTGTCATATTTCAACTATCAAACACAACTTTATGGACTATAAATGACAATAGGACTTCTAACATAGTAAACTGAGTTTTTCCATATAAGGGACCCAGAGATAATTTTCATACTTGCCATAGATTTAGCTTTCACCATTAATATGAAGTTCTTCTTCTGCATGGTATGAGAAAACATGAGGCTGGTTGGTTTCACTGTAATTTCAACTCCCTTTGGTGACTTGATAGTGGCATTATAGATTGTTGGACCAAGACCTACATTTGTCACTGTTCTTTTGAAAACTCCAATTGTCGTGTCTTTATTTGATTTCAAGATGAGTTGCATGGTGGGGTAGTTGATGGCATCATGGCCAATAGCACCAGGAAGCAAATAAGAAGAGCAATTCACAGGAGAACCAAGTAACACTGATAATGTGGCACCACTGTAACCTTCATGGCACAGGAATTGGATGTAACCAAAGTGATCCATGTCATAGATTAAACCAGGTGTTAGAGCTCTTGTCGGGTTTAGTTGGCCAGAACCATAAGCAAATTCTGCTTCATTGTTCATTTTCTTGCTCATTGGTTTGGCTTTAGACAAAGATTATGAAAATGTTAGTCATGTCAAAAGATATGATGTTATGATTTATGGATTTTAATTTGTGCTAATTTTTCATGTTAAGCAAATGGTTAAAACAACTATGCTAGTGCACACAAGCTTGTTTAGTTTTCTTTTTCCTTATCTAGAAACACTGGAAATGGATACAGAAAGTAAAAATGGAGAACTAAACAAACATTAACGGGGTACGTTTGATTTGTATTTGTATTTTTAGTATTTTTTTTTAGAATTTTACAAAAAAAAATAATAAAATTCTGTTTTCTGTTTTTACATCCTATTTTTCCTTATTTCTTCACAAAATTTTAAAAACAAAGAGCACTAAAAATGAAAACAAAAAATGAAAACTCAAACTAAACTCTCAGTGAATTTTCATTTTCATGTTTCGTATTGTTAAGGATCAAGATCAAGAAGCTACAGAATTTGGTTAATTATGTGTAGCTGAGTCAATAACTAAAATTCTGTTACAAAATTCAGTTACACAATATGTCTCTATGCATCTATAAATAGCAATGTCTTGTACATAAAGAAGTTAGTTCAATACATGATAGTTAATTATGATTTCCTCTCAATTCACTTCTCCTTTCTGCATTCTACAATTTTATTTTCTGCATCATCAACCTTACTACTTATCAGAAATCTTTTCACCTATTGTAAAGATTTTTTGAAGGAAATAATAAAAACAATAGAAAGGAGTGTTCTCATTTTTTGCTTTCACTTCCTTTTTCCACAAAATTCTAAAACTATGAAGCCTAGAAATGAAAACTGAGACAAAAAACCTCACCTGTGGTAATAATGGCAGATCTAATTGCAGCAGGAGTCCAATCTGGATGAAATGACTTCACATATGCTGCTACTCCAGCAACATGAGGACAAGCCATGGAAGTTCCTGACAATAGATTAAATTTTGAAAATTGTGTGTCCCCTTTCAACCCAGTGATTGACCTCCTAAGTGTATAAGATGCCAAGATGTTAATGCCAGGTGCTGCAATATCAGGCTGCACAAATGTATTATAAAAATAAAAAACAAAACAAAAAACTCAGTTAATTAGGTACCAAAGTTAAGGTTAAATTAGATATACAACTAACTGTGTAAGGTTGAAAACTTGCATCCATTTTGTACCTTAAGAATATGTTGAGACCCTGGATTTGGACCTCTAGATGAGAATGAAGCAGCAAATGGAGCTGGCTTTCTAATTTCATGGGTCTTGTATATCACTGCTGATGGTGATCTTAGTTGAACATGAAATTCAGGTCAACTTGAATCTTTTAGATAACTTGGTTGAAAATTTTATAGTGAACTACACTTTCTTTAATATTTGGTAATATAATATACAGCGCATGCACTCTTTGATTTATCATATTTATATTAGCCTCTTCTTTGATTCAGTATTACATTTTACAAAATACGAGGGTGTGAAGAGATTATACTATCATATTTTAGAAGGAGAATTCTCTGGTGCCTAAAATAGGTAAAGAGTGGTTATTAAAAATTTAAACAGGGTTTGTTTTATACCTTGTGGAATGTATATAACTAGTGATAGTATCACCTAAGCTCATATTCACAATGGTAGCAGGAGCCATGAAAACTTGAGCAACATCAAGATATCTTTGTCTTTCAATTATGGCACCAATGCCCCCAATTTCTTTCACAATTGCTTCAGTGCCATATGTTCCTAATTTGCAATAAACAAGCTTTCCCTTCACCTTATTTGGATCTAAGGAACCTCCAAAGCAGTATCTATATCAATGCATTAATTAAAATCTTCTTTGCTATCATATCATTGAACAAACATAATTGATAAGAACAAAAGCAAAAGCTACCTAGCATATTCCTTGGCTTCAGAGTTCAGAGCAGCATCGCCGCCATTGATGAGAGGATATTGTTTCTGTTTTGGATTGAAACTGCTCACTCCTATTCCCTGCATAACCTCCATGATTGGGGTTTCACACATGATGAATTCATGACCAAATCTTCTCAAGATTCAATAACAGAATGCATGTCATATTGTTTATTATTTACCATTTGATCATACAAATTGGTTTGTAAAGTAAAATAGTAATATTCACATAACACATGATTTAGTCTTTCATTTAACTAAACCCTGATCAAATTAGAGGTGAACTTAGGTGAATCATTCTATCATGCTATAAGTTGCATACATGCCACAAGTTATGTGCAGCATCCAAGCCACATTGAAATTTTTAAAAACTAGATAAAAAATTCTAAAATACTGATCAGAAAATAATATATACAATTAATAACCAAAATACTCTTCTTTTTCTTTTTCTTTTTCTTATTTCAAGAATATTTAGAAGGCATAAGAAATAAACTTACAGAAACATTCTTTCCACTCCCCAATATCACAGTGCTCCTAAAAGCCCTGTCAATGCCACTAGCTGCAACTGTAACAATCCACGGTGCAGTATTCGTCACGGTGGCCATATCCGGGCCATCATTTCCAGCGGAGGCCACTGTGAGTATCCCTTTACTAACGGCGAAAAACGAGCCAATGGATATAACATCAACCACATAGCTAGGATCACCTCCACCAATGGAAATTGAAATGATATCCACACCATCATGTATGGCAGCATCAAATGCAGCAAGTATGTCCATGTCTGCACATCCACTGGATGTCCAGCAGACCTTGTAAATGGCCAGCCGGGCCGAGGGGACTGCGCCGCGGGCTGTCCCGTTAGCCAGGCCGAAGAGGCTTGCCTCTGGGACCAGGGTGCCTGCTGCTGTTGATGCAGTGTGAGTGCCATGGCCAAGAACATCTACGGGAGATAGTATGTCTGATGGATCAGAGGTTCCATCCGCTTTGAAGTATTTTGCTCCTATGATCTTGCTTCATGTTTTGCCAACCATGAAAGGAATACAAAAGTTAGAACTTTAACTCCATAACATGGAAAAGAAGGACTCATTTTTTTCTTGTACCAATGCTGCGTTTGTTTACAGGAAGTATAGAGACACAAAATAGTGTTTAATAGATGAGACATGGACAAAAATATTGTATTAAAAAATATTGAATTAATATATTTTGTGTTTATCCTAAAGAAATACTAACAAGAGACACAATTTATTTTTTATTATTTTTGTTAATTTTTTATAATTATATTTTTTATTATTATATTTTTTTTCAAATTTTTTGATAAACAAATAAAAATAAAAATAAATTAAATTTTTATAGTTTGTTCTAATTTATTATTAAACAGAATACAAAAACATAAAATTATGTGTCTCTATCTTTTTGTATTGTGTTCTCAATTTTTTATTTTATTCTGATCTTAGAAACAAACACAACTCTCATGACTCTGACTTTGTGTCCATAAGATGAACTTTTGATTTTTTTTTTCTTTTTTGATAAAACCATAAGTATTTTATTAAAGTGATAACTCACACCAAGATGAATAGAGTTTTATTCATATAAAGATGCAGCCTTAGAGATTGACACCTCTCATGTTAAGGTTTAACTAAAAACCGGTTTATTTCTAAGGAATAATTCAGTTATATAATATATATAAAAAAAAAAACAATTGGTTTGGTTTCATTTAGATAATACATGTGAATTTGCATTTTTATGTAAAAATAATTTTTAACTATCTTCATGTGAGTTTTTACTATTTTTTATTAGATGTAATTTTATTCGAGTATTTAAAATTTTATAGGATGACTCTTAACTCTTTTTTAGTATATATATGAGGAGATGAGATGAGATGATTGCACTTTTATTTAGGCTGAGTTTGGATAACTAATTTAATTAAGTTTCTTTTTGATAAAATAATTTAAACAATAAATGATTCTATTAAAAGTAACTTATAAATAAGTTATTTTGTGTTTGAATTTTTAACTTTAAAAGTGCTTATTTTATAAAAATATGATAAAAAGTAGAAGTATTATGAGAGATGTCATTTTTTTTAACTTCTCTATAAGCTCCTAAATAGCTTCTTAGAAAGTTGCAATTTGATTTTAAAAATTACACCAGACATTAATACTATTACTTTTCATAAGTCAAAAGTTAAAAAAAATTACTTCTAGAGTTTTTCAAAGGGACCCTTAGTCTAGTTCAATGTATAACTTAGAAACTGATATTATTATGGCTTAGTTATGTGTTATAACAAAAGGGCAGGATCCGACTATGATGTATGAAGTATAATGTATACCTATACTTGACAATAGTTGTTTATCACTTGACAATCGTAATACAAATTTGTAGGATAATCCCTTTAGCCCTTTACCCCTTCTTCAAGGAAATAGTTTTCATGTCAATCATCACGTATTAATAACAGTGTCTTGTGTATAGTAGGCAACACATTTATAGTAATAATTATTTGAAACAAATGTTACCCCAATATGAAAAATGTTTTGGTGCACCACATTTATCTATGCCTTACCGTACAACTACACCGGATTACATTTTTAATTGAAAATTAAAAAAATTGTTTAAGGAAAAACAATATGATAATTAGCTGATATGACAAGCTTTAATCTTTTATGAACTTTGCATGTTGTATAACTATTGCTGCATATTATTGTTTTATTCTCTGATTGTATTAATACTCTATGAATTTTATTAGAAAATTAATTTTTTTAGATAATATCAATCAATTTTTTTTTAATTTTTTTATTTTAAATTTTAGATCATAAATTTTAAAATTTCAATACTAAATTCTAAATTTTAAATTCTAAATATTAAAATCTATAAAAAAAATTGAGTTTTTCAATTGAAAAAATTACTAATATTGACTAATTAAAAGTTTATTTTCCATAATTATTCATTTGGTTGATGAGAGTGAATAAATTCAATGTAAAAAAATACAATAACACAGAAATGAAATTTACTTATTGCATCCTGAGAAATTAGCAAAAGGGCCACAACTCCCTTTCCATTTTGCTGGTGGAGGACCTAATCCATCATCCTTGAAGCTTTGAGACTCAGGAGTGATCCCTACCTCACCAATATGCAGACACATTATAATTTCCATTTAAATTATAAAGTAGCATTTTACATCAGATAAAATCTCACATTAAGTACATAAAAGAAAAAATGTAAAGAAAATATAAATAGGAAGAGAGCTAGTAGGATGCACCTGTGTCCAAAACACCAACAACAATGTCACTCTCAAATTGCAATCTTCTCTTGGAAGCTATTGGAAAACCAATGAAGTTCCATGATCTTGTTGTGTGTAGCTTGCGGTACTGATTTCGAAATACCAACAAAACTTCATCCATTTCTACATGAAACATTTTATGAAAAAAAGGGGTTAAAATTTCGAAAATTTCGAGTTCGAGCCTCTCCTGATGTACTAAAAGAAAGTAACAGGATACATATTTAATAAACCAAAGAAATTAAAAAGGGATGAGCTAGTGTAAATTGTTCTATACCAGATAACTTCTTGGCTTCATTCTCTGATAGTTTTGCAGCAAATGCATTGAAGCTATTTGTGTAGCTATAAACCATGGATTCTTGGGCTTCAAGATAGCTAAATAAACACAAATCAAAATCACAATGACTATTTACTCAAAGTGAAATAATAAATAAAAAGAAAGAAGTTGGTTTGGGAAGATGGATGCAATAGAGAAATGATTTTTTGAACATTCATATTCTTATACTCTGTTGATATCCATTCTATTATCCTTTGCTTTTAGTATGGCTCTATTTTTGTCACTCAAATTTGGTAAAAATTTTAAAATTATTCCTAAATTTTATTTTATTTTAATTTTGTCTCAAAAGTTTTCAATTTGCATCAAATATACTCCTAGCGGCTAATTTTTCAAAAAGTTTAGGACCAATTCAACGACAATTTCATAAGAATAACCTTCGACACAAGCAAATCAAGCATAATTTTCATATATTTTTGTTGGATTAGTCTTAAGTTTTTTGAAAATTTAGCTGTCGAAAGTATATTTGATGCTAATCGAAAATTTTTGGAATGAAATTTAAACAAAATAAAACATAGGAGTATTTTTTGTGATGATGAGCTTTCAGTATTTTACCTTCCCTTCACAGAAGTTAGAACATTTAAATGTGTCTCAAGTATAATGTCACTATTCAAAGTATGATGAGCTCCCAAGAAAACAATGTAAAAGTCCTGCATACAAGTTCAATGGTGATGATCAAGATTAAACTAACATGTTGTAACCTATGCTCAAACATGAAACTAAAGAAGTATATCTTGCAAACAGTAAGTAGAAATGCAGAAGAAATCCAATGCCTTTCTCTCGACGCCATTCACCGAAGCGCTGCTAAGCAGTATCAGCACCAGTTGAAGCCTCCGGAGAAGATTAAAGGATCCAGTATGTCTCTGTAAAATCATATTTGGAAGTGAAACTAAAATGGCTTGAGAAGGTATAGAGTCTCTAAGCAGAAGCCTATATATAGCATAGAAATTTAGCAAAAGAAAGGTTTGGATCACTCAATAATTAATTAAAAGTTTTATAAGCTTAAGCTTGTGAGAAAAACTATTGCATAATTGCTTCTTCAGGCTGAATTTCTTTTAACGTTTCTCATTTTGTTTTGTGTAAGTTGCTATCCCTATTTCCCTATTTCTTTCTCAATAAAAACTCAATTGATGTTATGATATCTACAGGGGGCTCATGGTGGCTTTGTGGTACATGAAGATTAATTACCCATCATGTTATTTATTGATTTCTGCTATTTTTGCTTTGAAGTTGGAAAATGTCATTAGCTGTTATTGTTAAGAAGGAAATTCATGCAGAAATATCTTAGTTCTCTGTCTTTAGGGCTTGAGAGTTAAGACTAGTGGGAAAAATTGATATTAGTCATTTTGATGCTAATTTCTTATATATTTATTATTGAATTTATCATTTATTTTAGAATAAATGACCATTTCTATCTATAAAAGATGAAAATACTAACATATGTACTCACATTAGATCGAAACTAAACTTGTGCCCACGCAAGATGCCCTCCGTGTGACAAAAGTATCCTACCTAGCACTCCAACCCTCTAAAGATAAGGTACTTTTGAGCATCTTTCGTGGGTACAAATTTAGTTTCAATTTAATGTGAGTACCAGCGTTTTCATCTTTCATTGGTACAAATGGTCATTTATTCTTTATTTTATAAATTCTCTTTCAATGATTTATCAAAAAAAAAAA
>NC_029788.2:115211602-115245823 GCF_000816755.2 Arachis ipaensis | reverse complement strand
AACTAGTCTGAAAAAATTTAATAAAATTTAATATGAAAAAATCATGCGTTTATATGTCCAAAAATAATCTTTTCAATAAGGCAAAAAGCATTTTTCAGTGAGGATCGAAAAGCACGAGTTAGCAATAATAGGATTAACAAGTTTTTGTTTTTTTTTTTTTTTGGTGTAAGGATTAAAAAGTTTTCCGTTTTCATCGAAATTGATTTTCGCCCCGAACAAATTTTTGCTGCCGTTCATATCTTCGTATAACACCATTTTGATGGGCTTTTTGTAAGACACCATTTTGCATCCATTTAAAAAATTAAAGGCGATCAAATAAATCAAATTAATTAGCATGTGAAAGTTAAAATAAAATAAAAACTACGACCAAATTGATAGTTATTATCTTGAGAAAACAATATTTAAATAGGTTTAATCATTCTATTAATTCTTATAATTTTATTAAATTAAATTTATATTTTTTACTTTTAATTGAATTTTTAAATTAGAGTAAAGTATCATTTTTGTCCTCAACGTTTGGAGTAAGTCCTATTTGTGACCCTAACGTTTAAATCGTCCTATTTGTATCCTTAACGTTTATAAAAGTGATTCAATGTTATTCTACTATCAATTATACTAACAAATCATATTATATTTTTCAATTATTCTCACTTGAATGTATTTATTCACAATTAGGTCTCACTTGGATGTGGTCGATTTTAATATTATACCCACTATTTGTGTTTAGATTCAATTATGTCCCTAAAAAAGTGAATTATGTAAATGTTGTAGGAATTAGTTTCAACATTTGATGAGCTATTTTTCGGAGTAGATCATCGATTCTATCCCAAATATTTGTATTCTAACTTCAAGAATAGATTTTTAAAACTCAAACTAAAGCGCTCATGATGTATTATTGACGGCAGGATAACATTGAATCACTTTTACAAACGTTAGGGATACAAATAGGACAATTTAAATGTTAGGGACACAAATAAGATTTACCCCAAACGTTGGGGACAAAAACGATACTTTACTCTTTTAAATTATTTTAAACTTTTTAATTATGTTTTAATTATAACAAAAATATTTAAGTTAATAAAATATTTTGTTTTTAAATTGAAGATACCATCAATAATTGTTAAATTCTTAAATATGACTCTTTATTTTTTTTAGAATAATAAAATAATTTTTTTGTTTATTTTTCTCTCTCTTTCACACACATTCTACTTCTTACTACACTCTCTTTTTCGATCACCCTTTCAAGTTTCAACACTCTTACACTACTCTATCTATCTTGATTGCGTCATTCCAAAAGACATGGCATATTATGTACTTTGTAAGGAAAAATTTAAAACTATTCATCGTTTCTTTTTTTTCTTGTAAATTGGCATGGCAGATAGGGAGATCAATTTTGAAGCAGTGAAACTTGTAGTAGGTATGACTAGGTCAAGTTGATTATTTATAAATTCGACTCTCTAGATGTAGTTTTTAGCTGTTTAAAATTTTACTATTGCAAGCTCAAGTGAAGATGGTAATCTAATTTTGAATATTCAAAAAATGTTCTTTTTGGTACAAAAGAAATGGATTTTTTTACATTTCAACTGCCAATAGTTTCGATTACAAGAAGGCAATACAGGTAAGATAGTACAAGGATAGTCGAAAGACAGTTACTTCCTTTTCTTAAGCATCAAGGCTAATATTCGACCTTTAGGATGAATAGAGAACATGAGTGCTAATTTAAGGAGTAAGCTAAAGAAAACGTTGAACTTGAAAACCAAAGAAAACGTAGGTGTCAAAACTTGAGAGACATGATTCTTCATGGTTAAGGCAAGGTCATGACTGAGAAAAAGGAAGAAATAAGATTGTAACACCCTACCACATTGAGCTTTACGCTTAAGTCGTAAAACAGAGGTGGTGGTATTACGACCTCTAAAATAAAATATGTACATGTAATAGCAGAAAGATTGTAATATACTAGGAGTCTTGAAGAATATGGGAAATAAAAATCGCGAAATAAAAGCACAACGCTCAAGAAATGAGTTAACTTGCGTGCTAAGAACGCTATAATCATCAAACATAAGATTATAAAAGTACGAATAGAGTGCCAAAGATACAAAATAACAAGCTCCTAACTCAGCCCGCGAAGTCAAGACTGGCCGGAGAATATTTACACATATAATATATATATATATATCCAAAACTCAAATGTACATAAACAAAATCCTGCCTCTCCATAAACCTCTAAGAGGATCAAAAAGAATAATTTATGCGGAGAGAAAGCTAAGTACATATATATACATCACTGCACAACAAAATAACCCAATAACCACTTCGCCTCAGGGGTCCAGACACCTAATGAGATGCCTCTCGACCTGTATCTGAAAAATAACAACATAGTATGAAATGAGAACCAGAGGTTCTCAGTCCACACACATAAGATATAAGGTCCTGGGAATGCCAGAGGCAATCCTAGAACGCCGACACTCAGATTATAGAGCTTAAAGTATTAAACAGAAGCCATAACATGTGGTTTTCTAAGAGTATCTAAGTCTAAATTAACTTAACCTTAAATCTAAGTCACATACTACCATTCCTCCATACCTCCATCCCGTCAGCAGTTCACAGACAGATAAACAGATAAAGGCAAGTACAAGAAGGTTACAAATATAGCAGGTAACAATTATACATTTAGCATGGCAAATACATTTGGGGACACCCAGTTAATGCACAAGCAAGAAATTCAAGTAATATGCATATGATGCATGCCTGTCCTATGGCTAATGAGACTCATTTGTCGGTTATCCAGCCAACCCGACAAGTCCGGAAACCTTAGAGTGTCCCTCGACGTGCATCCCCAAGAGTCTATGCATAGTTTTTTTTTTCTCAAATAATCAATATTGCTCAATGGGGTTAACATTCCCGAAAATTTATAAGTTCCCGGTCACCCTTATGTCGTAGGGTCAACAGAGTATCGAGTTTTCAACCTGGTACACGTGGTGGCAAGCCACGGTACTTTACCCAGGGAATCTCGTATCTCAGATCATTTAATCATTCAAGCCAAGTATCATACATAATTATTCATTTGATTATCAAGTCAAGTATCATACATGATCATCCGTAACATCTCATAGCCATTTCATCACTTTTCAGCTTTACTTCATCTCCAAGTTAACCCAATTTCCTAACTCCATCCGAATATCAGGTTAAATACTATTATCAATGATTAAGGAATGAAAATAGAGGTTTAGAAGTTTGAAATACAGTTTAAAATGTTGAAAATCATGTTCCCTGAAATAGGGGCCACGTGTATCCGTGGCTCACGCATACGCGTGGGATTATACAAATGCAGCTCGCGCGCGTGCGTCCCCTTGTCACGCGTACGCGTAGGTGGGTACCTCATGTCACGCGTACGCGTGGACGTACGTTTTTTCAAAAACAACAGCAGTTCAACCAGAGAGTTGCAAATCACTTATATTTCATCCAAACTTCCGACGTGCATAACTCAGTCATTTTAAATCGTTTTCCTTCCGTTCTTCGAATGGCATAAACTTCATGAACCCAATATTTATTTAAAACAGGTTGAAATCAATTTGGGATTCCGGAAGCTAAGTTATAGCCGGCCTAAGTTCAGCCCAAAATCAAAATTTTGCAAACTCTTTAAACCTTACTCTCATCCAAAGTTTCCATTCCATTCACTATCAACCAGTCAGTACCAGCACAATTTCCAGCAACAACACTCAACCATGATTCTTTCCAAATTAACATAATAATAATCACCATCCACAATCAATCACTAATTATCCAACAAACACCAACCAAATATATTCATCAACAAATTGCTAAACATTAAACATACACCTGCATTTTAACTTATCATATGGTCATCTAGCCTAAGTTTTAACAGAACATTATATATTAAATGCAAGAAACCTAAACCATACCTTAGCCGATTTCCATGTAACGATCAAGGAAATTTAATTAAAATCAAACATAGCCCCAAAACCTCAACTACACAGCTTCCTCCAAGTTCCGGTATTTACAATTTCAAGCTCCAATTATTTATTCACAACCTAATACACATTCATAGCACATACATACCCAATTTAATACTCAAAGCTCAAATTCAATGAAATTAAAATAGAATTATCGTATCCTCACTTTACCCAAGCTTCACATAAGCAAGAGTGAACGTTTTCCTCAAGCTAATTGGATCCTAAAACATCAAAAAGCAAAGAAATTCAATACACGTACCATATTTTCAAGAATTGGGGGAAAGGAGTGGCTGGGAGTGATTAGTGGATTACCAATAAAATTATTCCGGTAGCAACGTAGAGCTCGACGCGATGGTCGCGTGGCCACAAACGGTGCAGCGATCAGAGCTCGAACGGAGAAGTTACGGCGGGTTGAAATTCACCGTAGGGTTCGGCGTTTCTTTCTTGTATTTACAATTTCAAGCTCCAATTATTTATTCACAACCTAATACACATTCATAGCACATACATACCCAATTTAATACTCAAAGCTCAAATTCAATGAAATTAAAATAGAATTATCGTATCCTCACTTTACCCAAGCTTCACATAAGCAAGAGTGAACGTTTTCCTCAAGCTAATTGGATCCTAAAACATCAAAAAGCAAAGAAATTCAATACACGTACCATATTTTCAAGAATTGGGGGAAAGGAGTGGCTGGGAGTGATTAGTGGATTACCAATAAAATTATTCCGGTAGCAACGTAGAGCTCGACGCGATGGTCGCGTGGCCACAAACGGTGCAGCGATCAGAGCTCGAACGGAGAAGTTACAGCGAGTTGAAATTCACCGTAGGGTTCGGCGTTTCTTTCTTTCCTCTCCCCTGTTGTTCTTAAACACTGCCAAAATGGGGAGAAGAAGGACGTGGGCTTACTTAAAGGGCTGGCCTGGTTGGGACCACGGCTCGGTTTGGGCCCGGTTCAACCGGTTTGGCCTGTTCGGTCCAATCTTGGACCAATTTCTTCGAAATTAGTGTCAAAATTCTTGTTTCGATGAGCTCTATCCTAATTAAATATTATAGTCACATTTCTAATATTCCTTATTAAAAACTAATTTATTGACTAATTATTTACTAATTTAATGGGGTTTACACCCTATCACTTAGCAAAGAATTTTGCCCTCAAAATTCAAATTCAGTTACCTGAAAAAAGATGTGGGTAGTCCTTCCGCATATCTGATTCGAGTTTCCAAGTGTGTTCTTTGATACCAGATCGACTCCAAGCTACCATTACCAGTGATACTTCTTTTTTGCATAATCGTTTAGCGCTAGTGTCATCAACTCTCACCGGAATTACTGGGAGTGTTAGATCTTCTCTCACTTGGATTGGTTCCGGTTCCAGAACATGACTCGTGTCATGAGTATACTTCCAAAGTTGTGATACATGAAACACGTCGTGCAAGTTCGAAAGATACGGCGGTAAAGCAATTCTATAGGCTACCGGCCCAATTCTTTTCAAGATTTCAAACAGTCCAATATAACAGGGATTCAGTTTTTTAGTCTTAATAGCTCTTCCCACTCCAGTGGTTGGTGTAACCTTCAAAAAGACATGCTCTCCTTCTTCAAATTCTAAAGGCTTTCGCCTTTGATCAACATAGCTCTTCTGACAGCTTTAGGCTATAAGCATTCAGTTACGAATCTTCTTTATCTGCTCAGTAGTTTCAACTATCATCTCAGGTCCTAATAAACTTCTTTCTCCAGATTTATACCAACATAGCGAAGATTGATATTTCCTGCCATATAAAGCCTCATACGGAGCTATTTCGATACTTGCATGGTAGCTATTATTATAAGCAAACTCCACTAATGGCATATATCGATCCCAGCTCGCCGGCTGGTCCAAAACATAAGCCCTTAGCATATCCTCCAAGGTCTGGATGGTTCTCTCTGACTGACCATCTGTCTGAGGGTGATATGCAGTACTCAAACTCAACTGAGTCCCAAATGTGCACTGAAAGGCTCCTCAGAACCTTGATGTGAAACGAGGATATCTGTCAGATATAATAGTAGAAGGCACGCCGTGCAACCTGACAATTTCTTTGATGTACATTCGAGCCAATTCTTCCATTGTGCAACTTATTCGAATAGGAAAAAAGTGAGCTGATTTTGTCAGTCGATCCACAACTACCCAAATAGCATCACAAGCAGACCGGGTTCTAGGCAAACTTATCACAAAATACATTGCGATACTCTCCCATTTCCATTGTGGAATCTCTAAAGGCTGAAGGGTTCCTGATGGTTTTTAATGCTCAATCTTAACCTTCTGACACATTAAACATTTAGATACATGCAATGCCACATCATTCTTCATCCCTGGCCACCAGAACATCGCTTTCAGATCCTGATACATTTTGATGCTTCCTAGATGAATTGAAAACCCGCTCTTATGAGCTTCCTTCAAGATACTTTGTCGCAGGTCTCCGATATCTGGCACAACGATCCGATTCTTGAACCTCCACAAACCATCCTGACCTTCTGACACTCTCCACTATTTTTCCTGTTCAACTGCTGGTAATACCTTACGTAACGCTTCACCATCTTGATGAGCCTTCAGAAGTTCTGATTTAAAATCACTTGAGATCTACAACTGACTCAAACACAGAATTCCAGATTCTTCTCTAACTCCCAGGTTCAAACCTTGAAATGCCTTTAGTAACCCTTCTTCTCGCAACATCATCCAAGCTGCATATAAAGACTTCTGACTCAAGGCATCCGTCACAACATTTGCTTTTCCAGGATGGTAATTCAATTCGAAATCATAATCTTTTAGAAGCTCCATCCACCTCCTTTGATGCATATTCAACTCTTTCTGCTCAAAAGATACTTTAAACTCTTATGGTATGAGAAAACATGAAACTTAACGCCATAGAGATAGTGCCTCCAGATCTTTAGAGCAAACACAACAACAGCAAGTTCCAAATCATGTGTCGGATAGTTCATCTAATGCGGCCTTAATTGCCGTGAGGCGTATGCTACAACATTCCGGTGCAGCATCAGAACGTACCCTAAACCCTTTAATGATGCATCACAGTATACTTCAAACGGTTCACTTGGTTCAGGCAATACCAACACGGGCGCAGTAGTCAACCTGTGCTTCAATGCTTGAAAGCTCTCTTCGCATCCCGGAGTCCAGACAAAAGGCGTATCCTTCCTAGTCAACTTAGTTAAAGGTAAGGCGAGGTGTGAAAATCCCTTAATGAATCTGCGATAATACCCTGCCAGACCTAGAAAACTCCTGATCTCTATCACTGAAGTTGGTTGCTCCCAATTCATCATTGCTTCCACCTTAGCAGGATCCACAGCTATTCCCTGCTTACTCACCACGTGACCAAGAAACTTCACCTCACTCTTCCAAAACTCGCATTTAGATAACTTAGCATATAACTTTCTGTCCCTCAGAATTTGCAGCACAATTCGCAAGTGATAAGCATGCTCCTTTTCAGTCTTAGAGTAAACAAGAATATCATCAATGAAGACAATAACAAACTTGTCCAAGTACGGCCAGAAGATTCTGTTCATATAATCCATGAATACTGCCAGAGCATTAGTTAACCCGAAAGACATCAGCGTATACTCATAATGACCATAACGTGTCTTGAAAGTAGTTTTCGGAATATCTTCATCTCTAACCCTTATCTGATGATATCCGGATCGCAAATCAATCTTAGAAAACACACCTGCACCCTGTAACTGATCCATTAGGTCGTTGATTCTAGGAAACGGATATTTATTCTTCACAGTGATCTTATTCAATTGACGATAATTGACACACAAGCGCATACTTCCGTCCTTCTTCTTTACCAGTAACACTGGCACTCCCCACGGAGAAACACTTGGTCGAATAAAATGCTTACCTAACAGATCTTCCAGCTGAGCTTTCAGTTCAGCCATCTCTAAAGGTGACATCCTGTAAGGATTAATTGAAATCGGACGGGCTCAAGGAACCAACTCAATTGCAAATTCAATTTCTCGGTTAGGTAGAAATTCATTAATATCATCCGGAAATACATCTGGAAATTCACATACAACCAGAATTTGCTCTAAACTCTTATCATCACCTGATGCTCCCGCAGTTAATAACATAATACCCTAACATTCAGTTCCAAAACAATTTACTATCATAGAGTTCAAATAGTAATTATTCACTACAACCGGCGCTTCTGACCCTTCCGGCATAAACTGTACTAATTTCTTAGAACAATCAAGCAAAACATGATTCTTGGATAACCAATCCAATCCCAAAATGAGATCAAGACCAGTCATCAATAAACAAATCAAATCATGCACAAACTCACGCTGTTGTATTCGAAATGGAACTTGTGGACATCCTAACCTAGTCACTATAGCTTCATGAGCAGCATTATGCACTTTCAAATCATAACCTAAGACCACCATTCTCAATCCTAACTCATTAGCCTTTTCAAATGCAATAAATGAATGAGTTTCTCCTGAGTCAAATAAAGCATTTAAGATTTTACTAGCTATTTCACAATTACCTCTAATCAGTGTCTCAGATTCCTCAGCACCTAATGCAGAAGTGGTGTACACTCTCCTCGGCTACTGTACCCTACCAGTCTCATACTTCTTCTTCTCTAGACAATTATTGGCCATATGCCCGGGCTGTCCACAAAAATAGCATACGCCAAGTCCTAATCTGCACGGAACTCCAGGATGATACTTTTCGCACCTCTGACAGTTCAAATCCTGCTGTGGCTACTTTCCAAACCTTCTTCCCTGATTAACATTTGTATTCGGCCATTTGTAATTACCCTGGTGCTGAGTCTGCTGCGGAACAAAGCCTCTACGCTTGAAATTCCAACCTCTCGGAGCAAAGTTCCTCCCTGAAGGCCTCTGAAAAGGCACCCTCAAACTTCCTTTCTCTACTGCTGCCTTTCTCACACATTCCTCAACCACCCTACTCTTATTCACCAATTCAAAAAATACTCTGATCTCCATTGGGGCAACGAAGCTCAAAATATCGCTCCGAAGACCTCCCTCATATTTAATACACTTCCATTCAACAAAATCTTTAGGCGCACCTTGACAGATACGAGAAAAGCAACATAACTCCTCAAACCTGCTAGTATACGCAGTAACAGTCATCTGTCCCTGCTTTAACTGCATCAATTCAAGTTTCTTGGCATTTATGGCTAAGTTAGGAAAGTATTTCTTATAGAATTCTATCCGAAAAACCTCCCAAGGAATCGTAGTGCCATCTGGCTGCAGGATACATCGTGTTCCCTGCCACCAATACTGAGCCTCACCTTGCAATTAATAATTTTCAAATTCAACCCATTGCTCTTCAGGAACCTGTTGGGCCTGTAATGCCCGTTCCATAGCCTGAATCCAGTTATCTGCATCGATGGGATTTGAGGTTCTCCTAAAGGTCGGAGGGTGAACTTTCAGAAATGTAGCAAGTGTCATAGGACCGTCCTCATCATTATTGTTTCGGTGATTACCCTGGTTTATCTGATTACCCAGTGCCTCGGCTGTCGCCTGCATAGCTGCAGTCATATTTTCCAAGGTAGCTATAAAGTCTACTGGATCATTTCCTGTCGGGTCAGAAGTAACGGTGCCTATCCTACCTCTACCTCGCCCGCGACTGCGTCCGCGAGTCGACATCTGGTCCCTATACACACCAAACAAGTGATATTAAGTTAATCAATCTCAATATCACAGGTCTAATACTTTAAGTTCCAAATGCATGCTCACAAACGTTTATGCCATATATATCAGTCAGATATCCTAATAGCACATAAACACATATACAGAGAATGCACAGAAGCACAATCAGTCCGTCTTTCAGACACTATAGGAACGAACTGCTCTGATACCATAATGTAACACCCTACCACAATGAGCTTTACGCTTAAGTCGTAAAACAGAGGTGGTGTGGTATTAAGACCTCTAAAATAAAATGTGTACATGTAATAGCAGAAAGATTGTAATAGGAGCCTTGAAGAATAGGGAAAATAAAAATTGCGAAATAAAAGTGTAACGCTCAAGAAACGAGTTAACTTGTGTTCATACCTTGGGTCGAGCTATCCGACCTGGGATGATCAACGATAAAGCGACCGACCTCTTCAGGTCAAGCAGACCGACTTCTTCTTAAAGAACTCGGCCGAGTCAACAAGAGAGCCCAATAAAGGGCCCAGGTAGAGGAACACGACTCAAATCCTAAGGCAGCCCAAGCCTATAGAGATAAAGGCGGTTCCGTTGAAGATATGCTGACCTCAACTCAAAAGATAAAGATAAGATAAGATAACTAACTTATCTTATCCAAAAGGTCACACCTCACCATTATAAATACACTGTAGCACCCAGGTATAACTCATACTCTGATTCTACAAAAACCTGCTTAATACTCGTGCTAACTTAAGCATCGGAGTCTCTTGCAGGTACCCCCCACCCTTCGGTGATAGAGGATCAGCAGCACATTCAATCCAAACAAGTCGGACGCACCAGCTCCGGCCGCCATTCACCAGCCAGACACATCGGTTCCGACCAGCACAGAAGATCTCGTCCGAGATCGACCTACAGTTTCAGGTAACCCTCGGAACATTGGCGCCGTTGCCAGGGAACCAGGAAGTCATCCTATCACCATGGCGGACAACCATGACAACGACCATGATTCAGATCTAGAAAATAGAACGCCACACAAAAATGCGGACACCCCACCAAAAGACACCCCGGAATCCAACGGGGACAAAAATTCAGCAAATCCGGGAGCAATAGAAGCACTTCAATATCGCTTGAAGCAACTTGAAAAAGAAACCCAACAACAACGAGAGATCGGAAAGGATCTACAAAGAGAGGTACGGCGACGTCAAGAATTGGAAGAAAAATTACTGCAATTAGAAGCCGATCTCAAATTAAAAACCCCTCAAATCACTCCCGAGGAAAGCTCACGCAAAGAACAGGATCCATTCACCAGGGAGATCATGAAAACCAAGATTCCAAAGGACTTCAAACTACCGGATATGACTTTATATGACGGCACCACAGATCCTAGCCATCATCTCAGCAATTTCAGAAGCAGAATGTACCTTACCACCGCCTCAGATGCCATTCGCTGTAAAGCTTTTCCAACAACCCTCACGAAGACGGCAATCAGATGGTTCGACAACTTACCTCCAAAGTCCATCTCGAACTTCGACGACCTGGCCAAAAAGTTCCTAGCCAGATTCTCCATCCAGAAAGATAAGGCCAAGCACTCCCCCAGTCTACTAGGGATCAAGCAAGGAGATCGGGAGAGCCTCCGCAACTACATGGAAAGATTCAATAAAACATGCATAGACATACAAAGTTTACCCACAGAGGCCGCCATCGTGGGACTCATCAACGGCCTACGAGAAGGACTTTTCAGCCAATCTATATCAAAAAAGTACCCGACCTCCTTGGATGAAGTACAGGAACGAGCAGAAAAATACATCAATATAGAAAAAAACGCCCGGTTGGGAGAAACCTCAAAATCTGGAACCTTCTACCGGGATAAAGACTAAGAATCCAGAAATAAAGAAGATCGACAAGGGGAGAAAATAAAAAAATACCATAATTACACTCCTCTCAGGGTATCCTTGGTCGACGTATACAAAGAAGTCTGCCATACAGAGAAAATTCCCCCGGCGCGACCGCTCAAAGGCAAAAGGGGAGGGGGAAACCGGAAGGAATATTGTGAATACCATCGAGTCCGAGGGCACTCCACCAACGAGTGCTTTGACTTAAAGAATATCATAGAAAAATTGGTGAGAGAAGGAAAATTAGATCGATTTCTGGCCACCCGAGATGATGACCAAAGAAAGAAGCGAAGGGACGAAGATGACGGACGAACTGAACGATCACCTCGGACACCAGAAAGACACGTCCACATGATACACGGTGGGTTCGCAGGAGGTGGGATCTCCAAATCATCTCGCAAAAGATATCTCAAAGAAGTATATCATGTCGAAGAAAAGGAGGAAACACTCGACATCCCAGCGATAACATTCACTAAAGAGGATGCATCCGGCATCATCTCGGGACACGATGATCCCATGGTCATCACTGTCATACTGGCAAACGCCAATCTACATCGCACATTAGTGGACCAAGGGAGTTCTGCCGACATCTTATTCAAAACAGCCTTCGACAAACTCGGCTTAGACGAAAAGGAGCTTAGGGAATACCCGAACAGCCTGTTCGGATTAGGAGATACCCCAGTACAACCACTGGGATACGTATCGCTACACACAACCTTTGGAAAGGGGAACCAATCTCGGACCCTTAAAATAGACTACATTATGGTCGACGTAAGTTTAGCCTACAATGCACTAATAGGTCGGACAACACTCAATCAACTCGGCGCAATAGTCTCAACCCCATATCTATGCATGAAATTCCCAACCACAGAAGGGATAGCCACGATAAAAGCAGATCAAAAGATGGCACGCCGCTGTTATAACGAAAGTCTAAACCTTAGAGGAAGGGGAGAGGAGTTTCATACAATTGAACTAGGCGGAGTCCAGCAACGAGAAGAACTCCGTCCGCAGCCAGAAGGCGAGATAGAGAAGATTCAAATCGGAGACACCTCGGACAAAACAACCAATATTGGCACGACCCTAAGAGGAGACTCAAAAGAATTATTGGTACAATTCTTATGAGATAATGTCGATCTCTTCGCATTGAAAGCCGCAGACATGCCAGGCATAGACCCTAAGCTAATGTGCCACAAGTTGGCGGTCTACCCAGGATCTCGGCCAGTTCAGCAAAGACAAAGGAAACTCGGGCCAGAACGATCCAAAGCTGTGGAAGAACAAGTACAGGCACTACTAGAGGCAGGATTCATAAGAGAAGTCAAGTACCCACTATGGCTAGCCAACGTTGTCTTGGTGAAAAAATCAAATGGGAAGTGGCGAATGTGCACCGATTACACAGATCTCAACAAAGCTTGCCCAAAAGATCCATACCCACTCTCAAGCATCGACGCTCTGGTAGATGCTTCCTCCGGATACAGATACCTCTCGTTTATGGACGCATACTCGGGATACAACCAAATCCCCATGTATCCGCTAGATCAAGAAAAGACCTCGTTCTTAACACCAAAGGCAAACTACTGCTATATCGTGATGCCTTTCGGTCTCAAGAACGCAGGAGCTACTTATCAAAGGCTAATGAATAAAGTCTTCTCAGGTCACATCGGAAAAATTATGGAAGTTTATGTGGACGACATGTTGATAAAGACACAAAGCGAAGATACATTATTATCCGACCTGGCTCAAGTGTTTGACACCATAAGGAAGCACAACATGCGACTCAATCCCGCAAAATGCACCTTCGCAGTAGAAGCAGGCAAATTTTTAGGTTTCATGCTCACACAAAGGGGAATTGAAGTAAATCCAAACAAATGTCAAGCCATACTCAAAATGAAGAGCCCAACCTGCGTCAAAGAAGTACAACAACTCAACGGGAGATTGGCCGCCTTATCCCGATTCTTAGCAGGAGCTGCGATAAGATCTCTCCCCTTCTATGCTACTTTAAGAAAGGAAAAACAGTTCGAATGGATGACAGAATGCGAGCAAGCCTTCCAAGACTTCAAGGAGTTCTTAGGACGGCCACCTATCCTATCTCGACCACGAAAAGGAGAGCCGCTCATACTATATCTCGCAGTAGGGAGCCGGGCAATAGCCTCAACACTAGTCAGAGAAGACAAACATGGGCAACAACCCGTCTACTTCATTAGCAAGGCACTACAGGGATCCGAGCTGAACTACCAGAAAATAGAAAAATTTGCCTATACTCTTATCCTAACATCTCGATGACTCCGCCCGTACTTCCAGGCTCACACCATTAAGGTTCGAACTAATCAGCCCATAAAAGGAATATTGCAAAAAACAGATCTAGCAGGAAAAATTCTACAATGGGCAGTCGAGTTATCAGAGTTCGACCTCCAATATGAAGCTCGGACGGCCATCAAATCACAGTATCTGGCCGACTTTATCGCAGAATTCATAGACGCCTTAGAAACTCCCACAGAATGGAATCTTTGCGTGGACGGTTCTTCAAATAAAACTGGAAGCGGCGCAGGCGTGATAATAGAAAGCAACCAAGGAACCCAAGTTGAGCTCTCCCTCAAGTTCGGGTTCCCGGCCTCAAACAACCAGGCAGAATATGAAGCATTATTAGCTGGTTTGAAGCTGGCTAAAGAGGTCGGAGCTCAAAAACTCAACATTTACAGCGATTCACAAGTGGTCACATCACAAATAACAGGGAGCTACCAAGCCAAAGATCCCACCATGAAAAGGTATTTGGGTAAAACCAAGGAACAGCTCGGACAAATTGGGAAGTACAAGATCTGCCACATACCCCGCGAACAAAATGCCCGAGCTGATGCACTCTCAAAACTAGCCAGCACCAAACCAGGGGGCAACAATAGAAGCCTCATCCAAGAAATGTTGTAGAACCCGTCAATCTCGGAAGAGGAAAAAGTCCTGACTATAACAAGTCAGGACCAAGGATGGATAACCCCCATAATCAACTACCTCAAAACAGGAACGCTCCCCACAGAAGAAAAGGAGGCAAAGAGGTTAAAAAGGGAGGCACAGTACTACACCATCATAAACAACATCCTGTACAAAAGAGGAATCTCAACACCTTTACTAAAATGCGTACCGACCTCCAACATAAGGGAAGTGCTAGAAGAAATACACGGCGGCATTTGTGGGAATCATCTCGGAGCACGAGCTCTCGCCAAAAAGGTACTCCGGGCGGGATTTTATTGGCCAACTCTACAGAAAGAAGCTACAGAATTTGTAAAGACATGTCCACCATGTCAGAAACATGCCAACTTCCACATCGCCCCGCCAGAAGAGCTCATCAGCGTGACCTCGCCTTGGCCATTTGCAAAATGGGGACTTGATCTTCTCGGCCCCTTCCCGCAGGGATCAGGACAAGTTAAATTCCTCATAGTAGGGGTAGATTACTTTACAAAGTGGATCGAGGCAGAGCCCCTAGCCAATGCCACCGCTCAAAGAAGCCAGAAATTCTTATATAGAAACATTGTCACGAGGTTCGGGGTTCCATATTCAATAACAACAGACAATGGCACTCAATTCACAGATACAGGCTTCAGAAAACTAGTAGCCGACTTGAATATAAAGCACCAGTACACCTCCGTTGAACACCCACAAGCCAATGGACAGGCCGAAGCCGCTAACAAAGTTATACTAGCCGGATTAAAACGGAGATTACAAGATGCAAAGGGAGCCTGGGCAGAAGAGCTTCCACAGGTCCTATGGGCATATCGAACAACGCCACATTCCACCACGAAGGAATCTCCCTTCCGATTAGCATACGGAATAGAGGCGATGATCCCAGTAGAGATTGAGGAAGGGTCGCCTAGAGTAATTCACTACAATGAGGAAGCAAACTCCCAACTTCAGAGAGAAGAGCTCGACTTGTTACCCGAAATCCAGGAAAGAGCTCGGATCAGGGAAGAAGCTCTAAAGCGCCGAATGGCTTCTAGATATAATCAAAAGGTAGTGCCGAGAAGTTTTGCAGAGAATGATCTCATCCTAATCCGAAATGATATCGGAACAACTTGACCAGGAGAAGGAAAGCTGGCAGCAAACTGGAAAAGACCCTACCGAGTTGTAGAAGTACTTGGAAAGGGCTACTACAGACTGTCTGAACTCGATGGACGAGAGCTTCCCAGGTCATGGCACGCCTGCAACCTAAGAAGGTACTACAGTTAAAAGAGATAAAAGACCTCATCATTTGATGCACTCTTTTTCCTGAAAAGGTTTTTTAATGAGGCACCAAGTTGAGACTCAGACAATCCCATATGTATATATTTGCACTTTTCCTTTAAATAAAATATATTTTAGATATTCTACAAAGATCTTAAGACGCATTAATCTGAAGCATTCATCGTCTGATTATAAAGCAACAGATCGGCAGAAAGTGAAAAACAATTTCACTGCACGATCATGATAAAGACAACCGTCCGACAAAGGTGAAAACGCGATTCACCCAAAGGACGATCTAGAGATGACAACCACTTTCTACAAATCGGCAAAGATGAACACAGAATAATGTAAGAAGTTATCGAAAGTGATCTAAAAAAGAACCTGACGAGGTCTTACGGATCGCTAAAATAATAACTTAAAGACTGATCGAACATTAAGAAGTCGAACCAAGTCAAACCAAGTTATAAGTAAACCCTGGAAAGAGGTCTGGCCAACCCTATTAAAGAGGATTACTTTAACTTAGAAGGGCCCGACATAACAAAGTCAGCCCAAAACAAAAAGTTATAAAAGTAGTCCCTGAAAGAGATCTGACAAAGATCCAAGAAAGAAGACTACAAAAAATAACTTAAAGGAGACCGACATAACCAAGTCGGACTCCTACCACTAAAAAGTTATAAAAGTAGTCCCTGAAAGAGATCTGACAAAGATCCAAGAAAGAGGACTACAAAAAATAACTTAAAGGAGACCGACATAACCAAGTCGGACTCCTACCACTAAAAAGTTATCAAAGTAGTCCCTGAAAGAGATCTGATAAAGATCCAAGAAAGAGGACTACAAAAAATAACTTAAAGGAGACCGACATAACCAAGTCGGACTCCTACCACTAAAAAGTTATCAAAGTAGTCCCTGAAAGAGATCTGATAAAGATCCAAGAAAGAGGACTACAAAAAATAACTTAAAGGAGACCGACATAACCAAGTCGGACTCCTACCACTAAAAAGTTATCAAAGTAGTCCCTGAAAGAGATCTGACAAAGATCCAAGAAAGAGGACTACAAAAAATAACTTAAAGGAGACTGACATAACCAATTCGGACTCCTACTACTAAAAGGTTATAAAAGCAATCCCTGAAAGAGACCTGACAAAGGTCCAAGAAAGAGGATTACAAAAATAACCTAGAAAGAGATCGACCTAACGAAGTCGACCTCCTACAAACAAGTTATAAAAATAATTCCCGAAAGAGACCGGACAAAAGTCCAAAAAGGAGGATTACAGAAATAACTTAAAAGGGGACCAGCGCAAAAGAACCACCGAAAAACAAGTTGGACCCATAAGTCACAACCTCAAAGGATCCAAGCTACAAACAATAAAACAATCTGAGGAGGTCGAGATGCAAGATTTCAAACATCAGTAGAAAAAATGCCAAGTCAAAAAGCTACTTCTTTTTACTCTACAAAAAGAAGTTATAAGGCCCGGAAGGCCACCAAAACCTGCCATAAAGAGATAGCGAGCTACCTTTTGTTCGTCAAAATTAAAAGTTGCTAAACAAGCAACTTGAAAATGTCAGCACTTAAATAAAAAGTTTTAAAAGCCCACAAGCCGGGCCAACTACACATCTAGAAAGAGATCAGCAAACATCAGGAGCCTTCTTGGCAGCATCAGGACAAGGAGAAGGAGGACGAGTCTGGATCGGCACAGCGTCCACAGTTTCATCCTCCCGATTCAGAATCTGGCAATCCGAGTCAGGCGCAGTAGGAGGAACTGAAGAGGTCGACACTTTGGCAGAGGACGCAGGGGGAACAACCTCATCATCACCATCCTCATCATCAGAAACAATCTTGCCATCCCTGACAACGTTGTCCAGGCTAAAAGAGATGAGATCGGCCTCGGGAGCAATGACCTGAACTTGCTCCCTCAAGTTCTCATAAGCAGCAGTCACGCTGCCAACGAGATGACTTTGGAGTTCAGAATAATCTTCCCGGACACTGTCAAGCTCCCCCTCAGGCGTATCACCTCCCGATAAGATGCAACGTAACTCTCCTTATGCATCATGGCTGCGTCCTCAGCCAACCTCAAAGAAGCCGCCAGTGATTGAGAACTTGCCTCCTCGTTCTTCAAGTCCTTCTCCAGCTTGGCTACCTTTGTCTCAAGTTCCTCCTTCAACTCCTTCATCCGATCAAACTCTTGTTTCGCCTCCTCCATAAACGCTTTAGTGGCGTGGAGAGGGAGATTCTGAGCAGTCCGATATATGGCAGCCGCCATATACGCCATCTTCACGTGATTTCGAGCCATAAATTCCAAGTGACGGAGGATGGACACATCGTCCATAGAGAGAGCACCATAGGGACCGATTTGCTTATCCACAAATTCAATGGCATTAAAATCAGGAGCATCGAGGTCAAAGGGCTCAGCAGTCTTTTGTTTTTTATTGGGAGGAGCAACAGAGGGAGCAGCAGAAGTAGGGTGAGGATTCACCAAACGGACTCGGGGTGTAGGGATCACCTTCTTCACCCCGGGAGAACTCGGCACTGATGGCTTCTCGCGCACTTAGGAGGACCCCTCCCCAGCCGCTTTGGCCGCAACATTTCTGGCAGCAGTCGCCCTCTGCGCCCTCTTAAAAGCTTTCATGGATTCACTATTCTTCATTGCCTCTGCAAATAAAATAGAAAATTCAGCTACAAGTCGGAAAGACAGCTACAAGCAACATAAACAAGACAATAAAAGAAACACAAGATACCGAGTTCAGTTTGAAGAAGAGAAGGATTGGTTAGAAATTTCTTTGTATCAAGATGGGGAGATTGACCCCAGCGTTCTTCCAAAATAGTCACAAAGGCTCGCTCAGCCTCATCCAACATTTCCCACGAATACCTGGAGACCCTCACGTCTTTTTGCCATTCCAAGGAAAAAGCAGGTTCGTCATTCTCATCCAGAAAAATGGCCGAGCTCCTTCAACAGCTCGGACCTTGAAAAAGTAGTTTTTAAAATCACGGAATGACTCGTCAAACATGGAAAAAACCTTCTTTCCCTGGGTAGAACGAAAGGAGACCCAAGCTGACTTCTTTTTTATCACACCGGGCTTAGTCAAGACAAACAGATAGAAAAAGAGAGATTGGGAAGCAGGAATACCAAAACCATTGCACAACAATTGGAAAATTTTAATAAAACCCCAGGAATTGGGGTGAAGTTGAGAAGGGGCAACATTACAAGACCATAATAGGTCGGTTTCAAATTGGATAAAAGGAAGGGTGATACCCAGTTGACCAAAGAAAAAATCATAAGCATAAAAGAAGGGGCGACCATCAACAACCCGAGTTGAAAAGCAGACTCTCTCGTCAGAAGAGGGAGGGACAAGTTCATAGTTCTTCTCATCACCAGAATTACTACAAACACTATGAAACTGCCTAAGCTGAGCACAAAATTCAGAATCAACCAGCGAGACACACATGAGAACCATGGAGTCCACCCAATCGGCCATACCCGCGGGAACCTGGGAAGGCATCTCTACAACGTTATTTCGGGAAGACATAAGGTCAACTAAATCCTACAAAAAGAAAAGAAGAATGGATTACTTAAAAACATCTCGGACATTGGGCAAAACATCTCGACGGGCGGATAAATAAAAAAGGGAAAACCCCAAGACTCAAGACAAAAAGTCTTGGGGCATCCCTTGGAGGCAGTAAACAAGCAAGGTCTTTAAGTTATTTCTACAGCCTACATCCCGGCACTCATCAAAATAAAATCCAGAAAGAAAATAAAGGAAGCAAAAATGCAAAAGGTCCACCCCTCTACAGTTTATCAGGAAAAGCATTGCTCCTACAGTTTATCAGCGGAAAGCACTATTTCTACAGTTTATCAGAAATTCCAAAAAGGGCCAAGCGAAAAAACAGCAAAGACGCAACCTTTTTTTAGAATCAAACAAAGTCATCATTTCAAAGCTTCAAATACAAAAGCATTCACAAACATGCAAAGTTCTAAAAATATCAAGCAACAGATGGAGAAACTACAAGACACACAGTGATCAACAAAAAAGACAGAAAGATCCAAACTTTCTCAAAACAGACACAAAAATGGTGTAGAGGAAGGAAGGAAGAAGAGTCAAACCTGCGAAATGAGAGAAAACTGCGAAGAAAAGCAGGGAAGCAGAAGGTAAAAGCCAGAATCACCCCTTCTCCCACGAAAAAGCAAAGTGACAAAGCAACGTCGCTAGGCTAAAACGCGCAACTGCAAACTCCTGGTAGAAGCTTCAGAAAAATAAAAAAAGTTGAAAGCGAGAGAGTGAAAGAAGAAATATGAAGAAGTTACGAAAAGGGTGAAGGAGAGAAACCGTTTCTTGAGTACAAAATTCAAAAATAGAGAAGTTAGGGAAACGGGGCAATTAAATGTCAATTAAATGCGGATATTAAAACCGCTTGCATTCCCAAAAAAGCACTAATACAAAAGCGCGCGCTTGTAGAGGAAAACGTTCTACATTCAAAAGCTGCTACAAAAAGAAGTCGACAAGATGCTTGAGTTCGGCTTCACTACGAGAAGGACCAAGGATTCGACCTCGACAGAGAAGACCGAGCTCAAGCAGGGGCAGTATTCATACCTTGGGTCGAGCTATCCGACCTGGGATGATCAACGATAAAGCGACCGACCTCTTCAGGTCAAGCGGACCGACTTCTTCTTAAAGAACTCGACCGAGTCAACAAGAGAGCCCAATAAAGGGCCCAGGTAGAGGAACACGACTCAAATCCTAAGGCAGCCCAAGCCTATAGAGATAAAGGCGGTTTCGTTGAAGATATGCTGACCTCAACTCAAAAGATAAAGATAAGATAAGATAACTAACTTATCTTATCCAAAAGGTCACACCTCACCATTATAAATACACTGGAGCACCCAGGTATAACTCATACTCTGATTCTACAAAAACCTGCTTAATACCCGTGCTAACTTAAGCATCGGAGTCTCTTGCAGGTACCCCCCACCCTTCGGTGATAGAGGATCAGCAGCACGTTCAATCCAAACAAGTCGGACGCACCAGCTCCGGCCGCCATTCACCAGCCGGATACATCGGTTCCGAACAGCACAGAAGATCTCGTCCGAGATCGACCTACAGTTTCAGGTAACCCTCGGAACAACTTGCGTGCTAAGAATATAAAAGTAGGAATAGAGTGCCAAAGATACAAAATAATAAGCTCCTAACTCAGCACGCGAAGTCAAGACTGGCCAAAGAATATTTACACATATATATATACATATCCAAAACTCAAATGTACATAAACAAAATCCTGCCTTTCCATAAACCTCTAAGAGGATAAAAAAGAATAAGTTATCCGGAGAAAAAGCTAAGTACATATATATACATCACTGCACAACAAAATAACCCAATAACCACTTCGCCTCAGGGGTCCAAATGCCTAACGAGATGCCTCTCGACCTGCATCTGAAAAGTAACAACATAGTATGGAATGAGAACCGGAGGTTCTCAGTATGGTAAAGGTGCCACACACATAAGATATAAGGTCCTGGGAATGTCAGAGGCAATCCTAGAACGCCGACACTCAGATTATAGAGCTTAAAATATTAAACAGAAGCCATAACAGGTGGTTTTCTAAGAGTATCTAAGTCTAACTCAACTTAACCTTAAATCTAAGTCCCATACTATCATTCCTCCATACCTCCATCTCCGTCAGCAGTTCACAGACAGATAAACAGATAAAGGCAAGCACAAGAAGGTTACAAATACAGCAGATAACAATTATACATTTAGCATGGCAAATACACTTAGGCACACCCAGTTAATGCACAAGCAAGCAATTCAAGTAATATGCATATGATGCATGCCTATCCTATAGCTGATGAGACTCATATGTCGATTATCCAGCCAACCCAAAAAGTCTGAAAACCTTAGATTGTCCCTCGACGTGCATCCCCAAGAGTCTATGCATAGCTTTTTTTCTCAAATAATCAATATTGCTCAACGGGGTTAACATTTTCGGAAATTTATAAGTGCCCGGTCACCCTTACGTCGTAGGGTCAACAGAGTATCGAGTTTTCAACCTGGTACATGTGGTGGCAAGCCACGGTACTTTACCCAGGAAATCTCGTATCTCAGATCATTTAATCATTCAAGCCAAGTATCATACATAATCATTCATCTGATTATCAAGTTAAGTATCATACATGATCATCCGTAACATTTCATAGCCATTTCATCACTTTTCAGCTTTACTTCATCTCCAAGTTAACCCCATTTCCTAACTCCATCCGAATATTAGGTTAAATACTGTTATTAATGACTAAAGGAATGAAAATAGAGGTTTAAAAGTTTGAAATACAGTTTAAAACATTGAAAATTATGTTTGCTGAAATAGGGGCCACGCGTACGCGTAGGTGGGTACCTCATGTCATGCGTACGCATAGGGCTACTCGCGTCGCGCAACCAAAATTTTCGTTCCACGCGTACGCGTTTGCCATGTGTACGAGTAGAGGTACGTTTTTTCAAAAACAACAATAGTTCAACCAGAGAGCTGCAACCCATGAAAATTCAGCTGCATAATCACTTATATTTCATCCAAACTTCCAACGGGCATAACTCAGTCGTTTTAAATCGTTTTCCTTCCGTTCTTCGAATGGAATAAACTTCATGAACCGAATTTTCATTTAAAACATGTTGAAATCAATTTGGGATTCCGGAAGCCAATTTATAGCCAGCCGAATTTCAGCCCAAAACCAAAATTTTGCAAACTCTTTAAACCTTACTCTCATCCAAAGTTTCCATTTCATTCACTATCAACCTATCAGTACTAGCACAATTTCCAGCAATAACACTCAACCATGATTCTTTCCAAATTAACATAATAGCAATCACCATCCATAATCAATCACTAATTATCCAACAAACACCAACCAAATATATTCATCAACAAATTGCTAAACATTAAACATACACCTGCATTCTAACTTATCATATGGTCATCTAGCCTAAGTTTTCACAAAACATTATATATTAAATGCAAGAAACCTAAACCATACCGTAGCCGATTTTCACGTAACGATCAAGGTAATTTAATTAAAATCAAACACAGCCCTAAAACCTCAACTACACAGCTTCCTTCAAGTTCCGGTATTCACAATTTCAAGCTCTAATTATTTATTCACAACCTAATACACATTCATAGCACATACATACCCAATTTAATACTCAAAGCTCAAATTCAATGAAATTAAAATAGAATTATCGTATCCTCACCTTACCCAAGCTTCACATAAGCAAGAGTGAACGTTTTTCTTAAGCTAATTGGATCCTAAAACATCAAAAAGCAAAGAAATTCAATACCCGTACCATACTTTCAAGAATTGGGGGAAAGGAGTGGCTGGGAATGATTAGTGGCTTAACAATGAAATTGTTTTAGTAGAAACGTAGAGCTCGACGCGATGGTCGCGTGGCCACAAACGGTGTGGCGATCGGAGCTCGGACGGAGAAGTTACGGCGGGTTGAAATTCACCGTAGGGTTCGGCGTTTCTTTCTTTCCTCTCCCCTGTTGTTCTTCAACGCTGCCAAAATGGGGAGAAGAAGGATGTGGGTTTACTTAAAGGGCTGGCCCGGTTGGGCCCACGACCCGGTTTGGATCCGGTTCAACCGGTTCGGCCTGTTCGGTCTAATTTTGGAACGATTTCTTCGAAATTAGTGTCAAAATTCTCGTTTCGATGAGCTCTATCCTAATTTAATATTATATTTTCATTTCTAATCTTCCTTATTAAAAACTAATTTATTGACTAATTATTTACTAATTTAACGGGGTTTACAAAGATAGTTGACAAACATGCTCCATTTGCATCTATAGTCTATAAATAGTAGAAATTCAGAAGAAATGAGAAACTTCAATTACTAGATCACCACATAAGATCACAAAATTTACGGTAGAAAGGAGTGGCTGGGAGTGATTAGTGGTTTACCAATGAAATTGTTCCGGTAGAAACGTAGAGCTCGACGCGATGGTTGCGTGGCGGCATACGGTGTGGCGATCGGAGCTCGGACGGAGAAGTTACAGCGAGTTGAAATTCACCGTAGGGTTCAGCGTTTCTTTCTTTCCTCTCCCCTGTTGTTCTTCAACACTGCCAAAATGGGGAGAAGAAGGACGTGGGTTTACTTAAAGGGCTGGCCCGGTTTGGACCCGGTTCAACCGGTTCGGCATGTTCGGTCTAATTTTGTACCGATTTCTTCGAAATTAGTGTCAAAATTCTCGTTTCGATGAGCTCTATCCTAATTTAATATTATATTCACATTTTTAATCTTCCTTATTAAAAACTAATTTATTGACTAGTTATTTACTAATTTAACGGGGTTTACAAAGATAGTTGACAAACATGCTCCATTTGCGTCTATGGTCTATAAATAGTAGAAATTCAGAAGAAATGAGAAACTTCAATTACTAGATCACCACATAAGCTCACAAAATTTACGGCAGAAAGGAGTGGCTGGGAGTGATTAGTGGTTTACCAAAGAAATTGTTCCGGTAGAAACGTAGAACTCGACGCGATGGTCGCGTGGCCGCATACGGTGTGGCGATCGGAGCTCGGACGGAGAAGTTACAGCGAGTTGAAATTCACCGTAGGGTTCGGCGTTTCTTTCTTTCCTCTCCCCTGTTGTTCTTCAACGCTGCCAAAATGGGGAGAAGAAGGACGTGGATTTACTTAAAGGGCTAGCCCGGTTGGGCCCACGGTCCGGTTTGGACCCGGTTCAACTGGTTCGGCCCGTTCGGTCTAATTTTGGACCGATTTTTTTGAAATTAGTGCTAAAATTCTCGTTTCGATGAACTCTATCCTAATTTAATATTATATTCGCATTTCTAATTTTCCTTATTAAAAACTAATTTATTGACTAATTATTTATTAATTTAACGGGGTTTACAAAGATAGTTGACAAACATGCTCCATTTGCGTCTATGGTCTATAAATAGTAGAAATTTAGAAGAAATGAGGAACTTGAATTAACAATACTAGATCGCCACATAAGCTCACAAAATTTCTAGTCCCAACGACACAACGAAAAAATGGAGTGTAAGTGCATGTGAGTATTATAAATCAACATTTAATTTGCTTCCTTTTGTTTATTTTTTTTGGTGTCTTTCCTTTTGTTTATTTGATTCATTTTCTTGTATTTTTTTTATTTTGCTTTGATCAATATTTTTACACTTTTATTGTCGTCTTCATTTATTTTTTTCTCTAATGTTTGTTTTCATAAATTTACCACTAGTAATTTTGACGTAAATTGCTTTGACATCATAATTAAGTAATTTTTGGATCGAACTCACTCTTTTTTCAGAGGAGTCGTATTTGCTCCCTGATACTTGAGATCTTGATACAAATTCGATTCGACATACTGTCGAAATATACCAAAAATCGAGTGAAATAGTTCTTATTTGATTGGCTGGTTAAGTTTCATCTGATTTTGTGGGAAGTAAATGTAATTGTTGATAGAAAGCATTAGTGTTTTAGATAACCATGAATATGTAGAATGAGATCACAGAGGTCTTTAGATTATTAGACGATATTTGCTAGCTCTTTGAGCTGTATTTTGTTTTTGGCTTTTACTCTGCAATTATACTAAAATCAATCCAACAAAAAGATTAAAAAAATTCAGATAAAAAATATATATTTTTTTGCGTGTATTTCTTTAGTATTTATAAGACATGATTTTTCAGAGTTAATAAAAATGTTAATTTTACTGAAATCATTGCTTTTTTATATAAATGTTCACAATTTACTGAATTTAGAGGTAATGTGGATCGAAAAAAATAACTTATTATTTAGCATATTTAAATACGTATATAAAGTTATGGTTGATTTTTCTTTTTCTTATTGGACAATTTTTAGATTCTAAGCAATTAAACACCAATTGAAAAATATGGGTTTAATTATTTTTCATGAAGATGATACTTATGGTATATTTATGCATTGCATCCATGCCAAAGACATTTATTGTAGTTATATTGTTAGAATTGGCTAAAAAAAAGGTCATATAATGACTATTTGGAAGAGAAATAAGTTAGACAAAATAATTATTAGAGTATAAATGTATGATTAAGGGTCCTGATTGAAAAAGTGGAACTGCTTGGCGTTGCATATTTAAATTCATTAAAGCTCGATTCGCATCATTATGCTCGATAAAAAGAATGAACGAAGCTCTAATAGAAAAATATTGAAAGGAAAAATACTTCGGAGATGAATTTCTTCCCATGCAATAGTCAGAAATTATTGACAATATTGTGCTAGGACAATTTGTTCCTCCCAAATACTTCAATTCAGTACTAAAGAATTTTTTGTAGCTACCATATAGTATTTAAAAATTATTTTTTTTGAATTTTTGACTTGTGAAAAGTAATAATATTAATATCTGATGATCCATGAGTCACAAATGTATAATGAAGTTTCTAAAATTCCCATAAACCACACAGGACAGGAGACATCTAAATGCACCTTAAACCCTAATGTCCTTCCTTACACCCTTCCTCGCCCGCCAAAAAAATTTCCCCATTGCCACGCTCCTCACGCGCCACCTCTCTTCCGCCACCACCAGAACCACCACCTCCAAACTCCACGAGCGCTACACATTCACTCCACCACCTTCTCTCTCCCCCGAATCCCAAAACGATGATATTCCAACGAAACCAAACAAGAAAAAACCAAAACCAAGGTACCGTCCGCCTTCGTCTCTGGACCGAAACGGACGCAAACCGGTTCGTTCTGACCTGCCGTTCGATTTCCGGTTCAGCTACACGGAGAGCAGTGCGAAGGTGAGGCCTATCGGGCTTAGGGGGCCCAAGTACTCGCCATTTGGGCCTGGAAGGGTGGACCGGGCCTGGACCGGGGTTTGTGCGCCTGCGGTGGACCCGAAGGTAGAGTTGTTGGAGGCAAAAGAAGAGCCGAAGATGGAGCACCAGAGGAAGAAGAGGAGAGGTTGGGTTCAAGGGGAACCTCTCTCCACTGCTGAGAGGAAAGCGCTGGTTTTGCAGGGTGAAAGGGGAAAAACCAAGAGGCAAATCAATCTAGGTATGAAAAATTAGGGTTTTCTTAGTTGTAGAAAATTGGTTCCCTTTGCCTGTATGTTCTAAGATTATGAAATTAGGATACTTTGTTGGCTTTTTCCTTCCAAAATAAATAATGCTGAGGATGACTTATTTTGATGATATTTTCTATGAAAATTTGTCTAAGTGTTGGATACTTTGAGGACTACCTTTATGTTACATTGAAAATTTATCCTACATTTTGTATCCTCAATTTGAATTTTGAATTTTGAGGCGGTAGCTGAGTTAGTATACAGGTCATATTAACTTATGAAGGATGATGGTATTTATGTGTTGACTGCTTTTGTGGTAATGGTTTAAAACTATATAATTGGGATACTTTGAAGTCTGTCTTACAACTATTACTATATGAGGATGAATTTTTTACTGAGATTTTGGTGAAATCGTATGAGAATTGGAAAATGTAAGGGCTAACTTATGTTATATAGAATAGAGGGAAGGTTAATGTTAAATTGTTGAATGGTTTGTCTGGTGATTATAAAATTTTTAAAGTTTTGCTTAACAAAACAGGATGTCTGGTGGTCCTTCTGTTACTAGCTTCTTTGGAAGTTTTTGGTGGTATTGAGAATTTGATAATTGAATAAGCCCATGGATATAGAGAGCAATTTACTTTCCAATTATTGTGGAAATGTATTACACATATTGCCAAACTAGTAATCTGAGGAGGTAAATTTTTACATCTGCTAACATATATATTATATTGCAAATGTACTAAACTCTGTGAAATGCTTCTTTCTAACATATATTTAAATTGAAACTCTAATCCAGCTTTTGGGATATTTGACCTTGCCTGTGACCTAATGCTCTTAGAGAACTGCTACATAAATTTAGAAAACAATTTTTTTTTTAAATTTACTATATGTTCTTTAATGATTACTCTTTATATATTTATTTTTATTGACCATGAACTCTGTTTTGGTCACAGGTAGGGATGGCTTAACCCACAACATGCTGGATGTTATTCATAAGCATTGGAAATATTCTGAAGTGGTTAGGATCAAATGCATGGGCGTTCCAACTGTTGACATGAAAAATGTTTGCACCCAGCTTGAGGTTCGTACCTTTCTATACCCTTCTGTGTTCATAAAACTACCTAGCCTTCTGAAGTGAATTTTTCTATTATGGTCTGTTTAATATGTGTGGACCTATGCTGGTTGAACCATAGTTGAATACTTGGATTATGTGTCACTCTATGTTTAAAAGCTACTTGGTTATGCAAGCATAAGCAATTCTCTTGCACTTGTCACAGGACAAAACATATGGAAAGGTCATTTCCAGGCATGGGGGTACAATTATATTATACAGAGGCAGGAACTATAATCCCAATCACAGGCCAGTAATTCCTCTCATGCTGTGGAAACCCCAAGAACCTGTCTATCCTAGACTGATTAAGACAACAATTGAGGGTCTTAGTATTGAGGAAACTAAAGAAATGAGGAAGAGAGGACTAGCCGTTCCCGTGTTAACAAAACTTGGTATGCTTGCTATATTTTCTAATTCCAGTTTTATTTATGCTTTCTGCAAAGGTTATTGACTCTGAATTGAATTGCAGCCAAAAATGGTTATTATGCATATTTGGTGCCAATGGTCAGAGATGCTTTCCTCTCAAGTGAATTGGTTCGGATAGACTGCACGGGTCTTGAGAGGAGTGATTACAAGAAAATCGGCTGCAAACTCCGGGTAAAGATGATTTTGTTATTTTATTCTTTCTTTTCTAATTAGATTATTGTTGTAATTAGCTTTACAGTGCTTTATCTGTGTTCTAGTTATTATCATAGGTTGCATAGCTTAAAAGTGGACCCTAACAGATGAACTTAAATGTTCATTGCGTTTGTTTGGGTTTTGAAAAGCAGAACCAACGTTCAAATATGATTGTGTACAGGGATGAATTCGGGATTTGAGTAACACGGGTATTGTATTAATTTAGTAAGATCACACGGGTTGAACTCTTGAAATATTTTTATTTTGTTCAGTTGGTTCAATTCAAAAGGGAAACATGTTCTCTTAGGCCCATGATACTTTTAAGCATTTTTTGTGTGTGGATTAGCCCACATCTTTAAAAGCAATGTAAATATTAAAACACTTCCTCAATTAGACAATATATCTGTGACATAATTTATAACATTTTTCTAAAAATATTATACCATATACATGTATATATCAGTGCTTATAAAAATTCTAGGGGGACCTTGCCCCCCTGGGCCACCCTTTGTATTCGTCTGTGATTTTGTCCCTGTAGTAAAAATTTATTTGTTCCTTAAAATTTATTAATGCAGGACCTGGTCCCTTGTATTCTGGTGACTTTTGATAAAGAACAGATTGTAGTTTGGAGGGGGAAGGATTATAAGCCCCCAGAGGATGGATACTTCTTTAAAGATAAAGAGTCGTTCGATGATTATGATGATCATTTGGATGCTGGTGTAGGGTAACGTGTTGAGCTTCATTACAGCAGCTTAGGAGACTAAACACACCATGGTTGGCTGTGTGATAATGAGGTATAATCTTGCATGGTATAAGTTGCAGCCATGAATCAGAAGTTCCTTTAAGATTGGATTATTTCTTTTTTGTTTTATTGCAGTAAAAGAGAGAGGGACACTTTTAAGAATGATGTACTTACTGCCAAGGTTGATGCTGCTCTTTGGATATGAACAATTCATCCCCAAAAACTGTTCTTTAACCATGTCTCATTTTGTGGCCTTAAAAGTGGAGAAGAAGCATTCTGAAAGATGTAAATCTGTTAAATTATATATACAAGCTAATTCCTGAACTGGAGATGGTGTAGATAGGATTCTCACATTTTTTTTGATATTCAAACTGTACCCTCAGTATTTCTAGAAAAAACCGATTGAATTTTGATGTCTTCAGTGTATCTTTTCACAAAATCAAGTTTCTCCATTAGCATAGCCAAAGCTTGTTACGGTTTCAGAGCTGTCTTTTGTGATGTTCTAAAGAACAAGATCAGCCTCATACAGAGGTCAGGTGGAAACTGACTTTGTAGTCAGAATAGTCCAATACAAAGATTAGTCACCAAATTAGGGATTTGATAAAATATGTTAGCGGTATAGTTTAGATTAAGGTAAAAAATATTGGTGATAGTACACCATGGTTCTCTTATGGATATCTTTTCTTTGTTTATCAGAAGCTATTATGATGTGCTAACATGTGTTCAATCGGTGACCGTTGGCTTGGTGTTACGTATAAATACTATTGGATTGGATATCATGGCTTATGTCATTGAATTATTAATGTAAAGTAGGTTATGTTTATGCATTTCATCTGAAGTTTACCCCTTGAGTCTTGTGAATAGATAATTGAACAGCTATTCTTTTCTAGTTTCTAGAGTAATCTTACTTTAGACAACATGATGCTGTTAGTGACTTCACCGGCAAATGAATGAGATTTCGGGACTTCGTAGTCAAAACTCAAAACGCCCAACACAACTTGAGCCAACAGTTAAACGTGACACATGGTTAGGTTACATTACATGCGTTTTAATTTTTTTATCCTACTATGGTGGGAGATTTGTATGGAAGGCATTGGTCCACATAACCCATATCCTCTCGGAAATCAAGCAATTAAATATTCGATTGAATGTGAAATGTCCCCACTGTCATGCTCTGACTTCGACTGGTCCCAGTTTCAGATTACATTCTCTTATTTTTGTAGTTACTAGTCTATTTATTCCATTTAACTAATTTCATAAGATATATTTTATTTTGTCAAAAGATTTATTAAGAATCAAATTTATAAGTAGTAAAGGAGGATATTTAAAAGTAGTAAAGGAGGATATTTTCATGTTACTTGTAAAGATAATTATCAGCTTAATTACTATTTTGGTTTTTATAATTTGGGTCGAAAATTTTATTTATGAATAAAGCTCGCAAAATATTTTATCAAGTCTAACCAAATTGTTATAACAACTTTCAAATTATCCGCTCCTTTTTTGTTTTCTTTTCCTTCTTCTCTTCATCTTTTTTCTTCTTTTTTTTCCAAATTCGTGCAGGTTTTTCTTCTTCCCTTCTTCTCTTCCTTCTTCTCCTCTTCTTTTTTTTTCTTCTTCCAAATTCGCATACGCAGATTCTTCTTCTTTGTTATCGTCATCACCAATAATATCAATATTTTGGGAACGTCTTTATTAGTTCTGATTTTTTCTGCTGTCATCATTAAAAAATTTTGGTTCATTTCTTAATTTATTTCGGTTCATTTGTATGTTACTTGATGCTGCTAATAAGTATTGACCAAATTTTTTATTCCTTAAGTAATTTTGATGTATTTTTGTTAATGATTGAGTATATTTTTAGCAAAAAAGAATGAAATTATTTATTATCATTTTATTCAATTGTATTAGATTTCATTCTATTCCATTCAATTTGTCTTGAAAGCCATTCCAACAATTGGGACAAATTATTCATCGACAATACACCTGGACTACAAATGAACCGAAAATATTATTAAAGTGAAATCATTGAATAATACCAAATGAACCGAACATTTGTCCATTAAATAAATTCGAATTCAAAAATACCTGCGTCTAGAATGAACCGAAAATATTATCAAAGCGAAACCATTGTATAATACTACATGAACTGAATATTGCCCATTATATAAATTCAAATTCAATTCAAAATATTGGTTTTTGTTAGCAAAATGTTGATGTTATTGGTGATTACAATAACGAAAGAAAAAGAAACAAGAAGAAAAAATTTCTCAAAATTTCTTATCAAGTTCTTTTCTTGTCTTGTTCATCTAATCAAATAAAGAAGAAGAAACACATAATGCTGTAAAATCACTTGATGGATTTGGATGTGTTTTTGTCTGTGCTTGTTTTGAAACGAGTTTACATTTTGAATTTAATTTTCGGTTCATTTTTAATATAATTTCGGTTCATTCCTGTTCTACACAATTCAAAATTCTTCCTCCTCACCTTCTACTGCTTTTTCACTAGGAAGAGAAGGAGAAAAAGAAAAAAAAAATACAGCAGCAACAACAACAAAAGAATAACAATAAGGAGAAAACACGTGAAGAAGAAGGAACGCGAAAAAGAATGAGGAGGAGGAGAAGGAGGAACGCGAAGAAGAAGAAGACGCTCCGTGCATAAACGAGCGTAGAAAAGAAGCGCGTGTAATCACGCTCTTTTAATGAAAGTGGTTGGGCTTATTTGGATGAACTTGGATTAAAAAATACTTAGATGTGTAGCACTCTTGTTTATATATTTCCAACCTTTTTTTGTATTCGAACTCGTCTTTAAAATTCAACTTGATTTTAAAATCATCATTTTTACCTAAATATTAAAAATTTAAAAAAAAATAAGAGAAGCATATTCTGGAAAGAGAGAGAGAAGCACGGTAAAGAGGAAGGTGGCGACGATGCCGGCTAGGGAGATATCGCGCACTGTCATTGCCGTTTTGACTCCTGCACCAGCATATCCATGAGCTTTGTCGTGTTGCGCCTTGCGCTTCTGTTTCTGTTTCCGAGAGCCACGTCGCAGTTTCTGTTTCTCAACAAACTTTGTTGCCCTGCTCCTTGCTCGCTTGCCGTTGCTCATCTCTGCTCGCCGCTGTTCATCACTGTTCACCCCTACTCCTCGCATGTTCGCTGCTGCTATTCCATAGGGTTCCAATGATATTTTTTAAATTTTGTTGATTTTTTTATATTTGAAATACAGATTTGTTGATTCTTTGATATTGGTTTTTACTTCTATTACTTGTTTATTATATCGTGTTTTCTTGCTGCCTTGATACTATGTCTTGTTGCTACTGCTGGTGTTTCTTATTTATTCATTCTGCTTCTGTTTTAAAACTTTTATTACTACTGCTGGTATTTCTTGTTGGATGGAGAAAAAGAAAAAGAAGAAAAGAAACGGAATATTTTGGTGAAAAAAGATTGTTAGAGAATGGTATTCTAGTTCGAGAGACCATTTTAAAACCAAGTTGAATCTTATGTACAAATTTAAATGCAGAAAAAGATTAGGAACGAATAAAAGTTTTGCTAAATATAAAAAATAATTAAATTACTATTTTAAGTTAGTAATTAAATCTTATAACCAAAAGTGATTCTCCTTTTGGAGTCGTGTTAAAGAATTTTATGTGTTTTGTTGAATCATCGAGAACAAAAAAATAATCTTCAAGAAGTTTTTTATTTATTTGACATCATTTTTAGTTTTTTACATATTAGCATGATACACACTACGTATTTGGGAAAAAAAAAATTGTGGTTTTAGTCTTCTACATATTCTTTTGCAAAAATATTTGAAGTCCATTTGTAAAAACAAAATTATTCCACGTGTACACCAAATCTTCAAACCGGTAAGTACTAACAGCGTTACAGTACATATTTGCATATTCCATAAAAAAAAAACAGCTTCTTCTTCTTCTTCCGTCTCCTCAACACACCAAACCTTCAAAGCGTACTCTCATAATGGCGGAAAACGGCATCACCGACCCTCTACTCCCTCCATCTTCCTCCTCTGACCACATAATCCTCAACCTCTCCGAATCCCAACGGCCTAGCGATTCCCCCAACCCCTTTCAGTTCATCGGATGCTCCGAACCCCCAAGCGTTCCTCCTGCTTCAACCGTAGACCCCTTCCGAAACGGCACACAGAACGTGGAGGGAGTGTACGAGTGGGTGAAAATCGTTGCATGCTTGCCTTTGGCGCTGGTTCGAGTGGTTGTGTTCGGAGCGTGCTTGATGGTAGGGTACTTGGCAACGAAGTTTGCGCTTTGGGGGTGGAAGGACAAGGAGAACCCTATGCCCACGTGGCGCTCTAGGGTTATGTGGGTTACCAGAGTCTGCGCTCGCCTCATTCTCTTCTCTTTCGGGTAACACAAACAGTAACAACTCTCTATCTCTCTCTCTCTCTCTCTCTCTCTCTCTCTTTCTTTTCAATTTCAAGTAGTATTTATAGGACTCTTTGGCTGTACCTGTATGCGTTCTGGTTATATTTTATTTATTTTTCAAATATTATATTTATTTTATTTTTCGTGTTTTTTGTTTTGTTTTGTTTTTATTGTTTTTGGTGGAAATGTCAAACTGCGAAGCTAAGTTCAGATAGAATCCGGTGCAATAGAGATGATATGTTCGCAACTTATTTTTATTTTTGTTTTTTAGTTATCCAATATACTAATATTATATTTTAGTCCTGATATCGACTATCGAGGGTTCGAGGCTGAATTTGGATCCATCTAGATTGAGAAAGTTGGTAAAGTGATAAATCGAGAATCACTGTTGAATTTGTAACTTCCATCGTATACGAGCCCAAAATCTTAATTCAATGGTAATTAAATATTTACTTTCTCACCTTACAAATATCCTCACTTTAGAGGATGTTGAATTGTTAATCCTATTAGTCTAGTGAGCATTGTGGAATTTCGGGGCATTTCATTTCTTTTCTTTTTTTTTTTTAAATTTGTGTGAT
>NC_029788.2:115204697-115211575 GCF_000816755.2 Arachis ipaensis | reverse complement strand
TGATTTGGTTTTTGTCTCATTTTGTTTGTTTTTTTCTTTTTTTATTTATTTATAATTTTTTATGATTTTGTGAAGATGTTAAACTATATTTTTGCTGGTTCTGAAATCAGAATACAAAATGAGGGGGGAAAAGGAAAGAAAGAAAGAAAAAACTGATAGGCTTTAACTAATTGACCAATATAAATTAAATAATAATGTGTGTGTGTGTGTGTGTGTTTTGGGGTTTCTCTAATTTATAATATTGGATGCCTTTTAAATATGTATTGCTATTGTATCATGTGCATTTCTGGTTATATGTATCTCTTAAGTGAGAGAATTATCAACATGATAAACTTCTGCCATGCTTTTTAGTGTTTGCTTGATTAAGTTAGTTTGTGTTTGAAATAATAACCTGTAATAAAAAAAATTTAAGACATAGCTCTTGAAAATGGTTTTCCCCCCTAAAATTTAAGGTGAAAAAAAAACGTACTTAGGGTGTTCGAACTAAGCTAGTGTATATATGATTGTAGATGATCTCATAATAACTGTTGAACCAATTTGATCATAGTCTCAGTGAAACCACTACTGGAGACCTTGCTTATGCTGTGTTGACTTTTAGTTTAAAGGAGATGGTAATTTATTGGTAGGGTTTGTCCATTTTGGCCTTAAGCTTAATTTGGTGCTGAAGTGGTGGCTTTCTTTGTGTTTGTTGTCTCCTTCGGTTTATTGCAGGTATCAATGGATAAAACGAAGGGGAAAACCTGCTCCAAGGGAAATTGCTCCGATAATTGTATCTAATCATGTATCTTATATTGAACCTATTTTCTACTTCTATGAATTATTTCCCACCATTGTGGCATCTGAGTCTCATGACTCCATACCTTGTGTTGGCACCATTATTAGAGCAATGCAGGTAGTTTGGCTTCTGCTTTACATCTTAATTAGCATGCTCAGTTAAGAAAATAATAAAATACATACATACATTACCATTTTCTTTCTCTTTGACTCATTATTTGGTTAGGTCATATATGTCAACAGATTCTCACCATCATCAAGGAGGGAGGCTGTCAATGAAATTAAGGTAAAAAATGTTTCTGTTAGTTTTCCCATCATTATTTGATTATTTTGTCTTAAGCTGTCTTTGTTCTTTCATTGTTGATATGGTTGTCAAGGAGTTTTGGGTTTACCTACCATTCCATACCCTGTTCCTTCTATGTTTTAGACAATTTTTTTTGCATTATTTTTGTTCAGGTGTTTCACAACATTTGTTGTCATGTGTGTCATGCCCCTAACTTTTCACCAGACCTCTGCAAAAGTTTCTTGAAAAATGTTTGATTTAAGTTTGAGAATCATATGATTTAGCAGGAGACTGATAAGACCTACTTACAGAGATTTATGTAAACATGATCCATGACAGTATACTACAGCATTGAATCCATGTAGCTAACTCCTCCTAACGGGATAATACTTCGTTGTTGTTATTGTAGCAATAAGAGTATAAGACTTACAGATTCATTTTTCTTTTGAGTATTGGCCTCTATTAGGATTGATATAAGCAATATAGTTTAAGTTTTAACATGCAACACAAATAATGCTTGAGAATGTAAATAATATGTGAAAATTGAGCAATAATTGGCCATAACCTTGGAACCTGAGTTTCTTGGAAATCACTCATGATTAAGATTGTGCAACAGAGTAGAAAGATTAAGCTGGCATATCATATGGATGGATAAGACTGAATAGTCGTTATTTGTTGCACTTGCACACGAGTTTTGTTCATGTAATTTATGATGTTATCAATCTATAAGCTATTTGATACAGAAATCTGCTTTCGAGGATCTGAATAACAGAGAAGGGCTTCCTGCAATGGATATCCCCGAGTACTATTATTTCCTGAGGGAACCACGACAAATGGCAGGTGCCTTATTTCCTTCCAGCTTGGTGCTTTTATCCCCGGCTACCCAATTCAGCCTATAATTGTTCGATATCCCCATGTGCACTTCGATCAATCTTGGTAAGCAATTACTTTTTGAAGATGCTGGCATTTCTGTGATTTTGAAAAAATCTCTTCTTCTCTTATATATTGTGACCTGCATATTTACTTTCATAGGGGTAGTATCTCTTTGGGAAAGCTCATGTTCAGGATGTTCACTCAGTTTCACAATTTCTTTGAGGTAACAATCTCCATATGTATTATCTTGACAGGGTTAGTGCCTAGCTTCGTATGGAAACTTATTGTTCCCAGAGTAATTTACAACTTTAGCCTTGAATTGAACAGGTAGAATATCTTCCTGTCGTTTATCCCCGGGACGATAAATTGGAAAGTGCTGCACATTATGCTGAAAGGGTGAGTCTTCTAATTTTTTATTTCTGCTATCGAATATTTTCAGAAGGTTTTCACACTTTTATCATTCTATGTTTTATCTTGATCATCCTAGTAATTGTGACAATTAAGATGTGAATAAATGCAGACTGGCCATGCTATGGCAAGTGCACTGAATGTTGTCAACACCGGACATTCGTATGGAGACCTAATGCTTCATGTGAAAGCTCAAGAAGCAAAACAGGCATGCATTCTTCATTCCTGGTTAAACTTATATCTTCAACCTAAATGCTTACCTGCTTTAAGGATTTTAGAATTTGATGCAGGGATCAAGCATTTGATAGGTCTGCATTTATCTATTATTTTCACTCGGAAATAACATTAATTCTGGTTTAGCATAGCTTGTTATTTTCCCATTTATTACACTTGATTTTTTTTCTTGTCAATAATCAACTCTTCTACAAATATGACTATAGACAGCAAATGAACTAATATCTGAACAATTCGTGACTAAGGAAGAGTGTTCTGCATTCAGTCTTCAATCATACTGTACAATCAATACAACTATACATGATAAAGAAATAATGTCCAAATAAATGAAAAAAAAAAAAATTCAACACCACCACCCAATAATATCCTCATCCACAAGTGTATTTGAAAATGTAATCTCAAGCATTGTTTTTCATCCATTTATCAGAGCAAGATTTGTATAAATTTGTACAGAACTCTCGTTGGCCAACTTCTATTGCTTTTCAACTTCCAATAATATGGGTGCTTCCTACTGAGAATACTTATTTTCGTAACAACTTTAAGGAATGAGAGTTTGAGTACCTAATTATTAATATGGAATACGGTTGTCTAAGATGTCAGTAGTGTGTTAAATATTTACCTCTCATTGGTTGTGTACCTCTGCTGAAATTTTGATGTCACCTTTTAGTGCATTAATATTTTCTTATGCATTTTGCAAGCTGACATTGTGTTGAACTGATGCTTTACTTTACCTGTTATGTATTGTGTTGCGGGGATAAAAGAAGAAATTCATTAAGATGAAGAGAACGAATGACAGAGAGTAAAGAGGATAAAGAATCCTCCTAATCAATAAAGCAAGATTTAAAACAAAAAGATTTTTTTTCCCTAAAAAATAAGACATGTAAAAAAGAACTTTACTTACTGTGCAACTTTGCAGCCTATTCATTGACATTTTAGCATATATATTTTGGCAGGATAACCCCTCAAGTTATATGGTCGAAATGTCAAGAGTAGAGAAAGTAAGTTCCTACAGACAAATTTGTATGAAATATGTATGGAAATATGCACTGTTATTTCAAGGCTGTCTTCCTGTTTTCATATTTTTGGACATGGCCTGTTATTGTCTCCTTTTATTAGGCCCTTGGAAATAGCCCTTTTAGTGAAAATAAAGCTCTTATTTTAAGTATGATTTCTCTTCTAAAAGGTTTATATTACTAACAATATCAATACTGGAAGAAAGAATGAAGAGCATTGTTTTTACTTTCAGTTATTTAAGTTGAGCAGCACGGAAGCCTTGGATTTTCTGAATAGATTCCTTTCTATGAATCCTGATCCCAGGTAATAATGAATCACATTGCTGTAACTTAATGGAAAACCTTTCTTGCTCGGCTACATGGGGAAGCAAAACTATAACTTATTTGATATTTGTAATATGTTAGTAAGCAATTGATGTCTAGTTATTCCAGAATCATATTTATTTCAACTATTATTATGAAAAGAAAAAGAAAAAGAAAAGTGCTATATACCAATGATGATGATCAATGCTAAATTTTTCGTTTTTTTCTCATTTCATTTGTCTTCTCTTACATCTTGCACAAATCTCTTACCCTCTCTGCCAAGAGCATTATGAGGAGGAGGATATCAGGCTAACATTATTGAAGTTCCTATAGTGAAATGAAATAGTTCCTTACTATTTAATGAGGATACATGAGTGAAAGTTTACTTGTGATTTTTACTCATGCCTATGGTTTTTGGTAATATTTCGTTGGAACTAATGGAATTCTCCATATCCTGGTTGGCAGTGGTCGTGTTCAATATCATAACTTCTTGAGAGGTTTAAAACTTAAGGCATGCCCTGTGTCTGAGAAGGTTAGTTCCCACCTCTGTATTATATACTCTTCTTTCTGTTGCCAAAGCCTGGATTCTCAAGTGATCGTTTCCCTTTTTTATGTCACGTTGAATTGATTTAATAATTTATTACAGATATTTGCATTCCCTTTTTTATGTCACGTTGAATTGATTTAATAATTTATTACAGATATTTGCATTCCTTGATGTCGAAACGAGTGGCGCAATTACATTTAGACAGGTTACTCTTTGCATTTATCCTTGTTTCTGTGCTCTACTTAAGATTAGATGTCCAATTACAAAAGTTATGCCCTTGTCAATTCATATTAACCTAAGTTTTATGTTGTGTGCCTCAGTTCTTGTTTGGATCCGCCCATGTCATGAAGCAGCCAGGGTTCCATCATTCCTGCGAATCGGCCTTTTCTAGTTGTGGCGGTGCAGTAAAGGACTACATCATAGAAAAAGAAGTATTATGCTCTTTCATAGTCTTATTTGCTTTTACTTATGGAATTGACCAACTCTACTAACTTGCACCTTTTTCTTTTTTATAAAATCAGTTGCGAGATTTTATCCGACCTGCTATCCCCGGATGGAAAGACGATGAGGTAACTTGTGTAGCAAACCTCTTTACACTCGGTTTGTTTTCTGTCACGATGCTCTTGGTTCGTATGTCGATTAATGTTAACCGGTTTACTTGTAGGTCCATGAGCTGCTTGTGTTATTTGATCATGATAATGATGGCAGAATTGGTAAGGATGATTTTCTTTCATGTCTTAGAAGAAATCCTCTCCTCATAGCATTCTTTAATCCTCACCAACTGCACCACCACACAGACATTGGAGGTAGTGTGGTTAAGTTTATCCATGGCTTTTTTTAGCACGAATGTCTCTGCAAGGTGCCATGACCAAATATTGTGTTATACATTTTTCAATGATGATCCAATCTTATCCCGGATATTAAAAAGCACATAAGAGGTGAGGAGTTTTTCATATTTATAAATACCAGTATATTCTTAAAGCTGGTTTCTTTTCCCGAGGGTCCAGAGTTACTCGATAAAGCAACCTTCAAAGGATATTGAAATCAATTGTTAAAACACTATTGTTTTAAGAATATTTAAAATTTTTCAAATAATATAAGAGTAACTAGCAAAAGTTATCATGTTTAATATTTTATACTCACAGTTTATAAACTTTAGCGGAGATCTTTTGGGGTAAGATTTTTATATATTTAGAGTCCAAAAATCATCCATCCAAAAGAGCAATTTCAACTTTAAAGGATGAATGGGTAAAGTTTTTATCTTTCAAAAATTGTTTATCAAAACTAGATTTTGAAAGACAGATTTTTAGAGGCTGTGGCACCTAAATCAAATTAAAAATAGTTTTTAATAAGTACAAATAACTTTAAAAAAAATTCAACTTTAAAAATTACAAGCTCAAACACATTAATTTATCAAATATAAAATGAAATATTTTTGCTTTTTTAAAAAGAACAAACTCTTCTTCGTAAAACTTTATTAAACCAAGGCTAAGCATGTAATAATATGGATAACAACAATTAAGAAAATGGGTGTTACAGTTACCTGGAAAAAAAAATGAAAATGGGAAATTCAATTAAAAGTACTTGATGATAAATTAATCAAATTGAGAAGTGAGGGTGAATTTAAATTAAGGTTCTGATAAAATTTTTTCCCACAATATCACAATATAAGTGATTTGTAAATTTAGTTTTTATCATGAGTAATATTCAGGGTCAAATTTTTTTAGCTAAGCCCANNNAGCTCATGTTGACTAACTAAATATTTATTCCATGTATTTTTTCTTTTATCAACATTATTCCCGCGCTTTGTGCAGAATACATATTTCAAGAAAAAGTATAGAGAATCGATTTTTAGTTAGCAAATATTAGCCAACTTTAATGTCTAGGTTATGATTTAGGTTTTAGAATTGAAAATAAACAAAATAATTTTAAAAAAGTTAGTTGATATTAGATAAAAAGAAGTCTGTTATCTAACATTACTCATATTTTAATTAATAATCTTGAATTCAAGTTCTATATATAAAGTAATCAATCCTTAAAAAAATGATTTTACTAACTTATGCCCTAAGGGTATATTTTAAAAGCTCCATAAAAGAAAAATGGTTGACGGAAAATTCATTTTTCTTATATTGTCAATGCATTGAATACAATACACTACAAAAAAAATTACAGAATATCATTTAATTTAGTGTTGGATGTTATTGGCAGATTTATTGACAGATTTAATTTTTTGACGGTAAATCCGATTGTAATATTTGGAGGGAAAAAAATTGGTGCGATCATTATATCTGAGTATCCGCCGGTAAAACTCAATGAATGGAACACTTCGTTTTTGTCACGCGCAATATCTGACGATAAATCTGGCGGTAAAGCTCAATTAATAGAACGTTGCATTTTGGACACATTCAATGTATTATCGTCGAATTTATCCACCGGTAAATTT
>NC_029788.2:115202306-115203278 GCF_000816755.2 Arachis ipaensis | reverse complement strand
CCAAAGATTTCATGAACTCCTTATTTTGTGTTGGTCTCTCTGTCGCTGCCGTTTTCATCACTCCTACCGTTGTACCGTTGCTGTCGCCCACGCTACTATCGCTACTCAATGTATCACCGGAGCTCTCTCTTTTCTCTCTCTAGGTAGATTGTCCTCTTCCCTCTCCCTGTCTGTGCTGCCACTACGCCAGAAAAGTCTTTTGTGCCATTACTATCTCCGAGTAACTCACTCACTAGTTAATTTAGAGAAGTTAAACCTTAAACCCTAATTTATGATATATGCCTATGTTTCTGTTTTATTTTGATTTTGTTTTATTTTTATTGGATTTTAAGATTTTTTATGATGTTATTTTTTTTTTTTATTCTAATTTTGATTTTATGATTTATTATGGGTTCATTATTTTATTTTAATTTTAAAATTTCTGATTTCTGAATTCATTATTTTTTTATAATTTTTTTTATTTGTTCTTACTTTTTTTTCTGATTTTATTATTTTTGTTTGTTCTTAATTTTTTATTGAAATTTTTTGTTATGTTTTCGTTTTGTAAGTTTGAGTTTAAAAAATAGTACAAAAAAGAGCATCTAAATAACAAATCTGTTGTAGTTGTAGGTGTTTATTTATATGGAATCTTGTTCAATACTTATTTTAAAAAAAAATTGAATTAGTTTTTAAATTACTTTTAACTTATTTAAATTTTAACTTCTTTTGTCATTGCAGCTTCAAAACAATTAGGTTAACAAGATTGGTGGTGACAAATAAAAATTAATTACTTGGTTTTTGCTGTTATTTTCATAATTATTTTTATTGGTCTATTGAAACTTAAAATTCAATATCACACATTTGTTATCTCCCCTTTTACTTTCTCTCTAATTTTTTGCTTATTCTTTGTTTATTTTCTTGATTGATTATGCCTATAAAGTTAATGTTCAATTATTCATATCTTATTTTTAAAAAAAATTAAAATCCCATACA
>NC_029788.2:115190383-115202301 GCF_000816755.2 Arachis ipaensis | reverse complement strand
AAATATGGATAGGACAAATATTCTCTGTAAATTTTATATTTTATTTTCAATTCTTTCAAAATCTTAATGCTTGAGAAAAGTAAACAAATTTATATGTTAATTTGGCTGATAATAAATGAAATTTTAATTTGGATTAAGTTTACTAAGTCAACTGCATAGACTATTAAAAGTAATAAGATATGAAATATGAATTATCTTTTATTGTACATAAAAAAATTTTTAATTGGTTTTAATTTTTTTATAAGTGTGCAAATAATATTTTAAGACAAATTTTTAGTCATAATATACATATATACTTAATTTTTCTTTTTGTTTATAGAATATGAAAGTTATTATCCTATAATGTAGTTAGTTATTATATTTTTTTTTACTTTAATTTTATCTTTTTTACTTATTTAATTAGTTAGTATTAATTATATACGACACTGTGTTAACACGCTTGCGTGTTGAATTTACTCACAAATATACAAAACACTCCAATTATTAATATTAGACAAATATATCATTATCCTTTTTATATAAAAAATAAATTTCGTACTAATGATTGATTTAAGACATCCAACATATATACAGGTGTTATGCGTGTTATGCATATACGAATTTTTTTATATAATAAGTAAAGTGGTGTAATCCAAATAAATTATAATTTGAGTATATATTACCGAGATATGGGATATTATTTTAGATTTAATAAAATTGTAAGTAACATTTGAAATTAAATCACTAGTAATGATTTTATATATTGTTGCAAAGAATTATCCCATATTACTGTTGAATTCAAGATCAACGGTTAGGAGATAGCTAGCACAAGTCGTTAGTTCTGATTTATAAAAAGAAGACACATTTTTCATGAAACTTTCTCTCTTTGTACTTTTTCATCTCACTTTATGATTCATAATTTTATACTCGTTCATCCATCATCATTATTATTATTTAAAAAAAAGTATTTATGTCCATAAATTATAATTCAAATAAAATGACATATATAGTCTTTTTAGATTTATTTAGTAGACAAATGCATAAATAAGAACAACCTAAAGATGGCTAAAATATCACGACACTACAAGAGAACCGGGTGTTAGCGGCGGTTCCTGGAGTGATTTGCGGCGGTTTTAAACCGCCGCGAAACGGGATTCCAGCGGTTCGTTAAGCGTCGCTTATTAGGGGGTGGTTATATGATTTTGCGGCGGTTCTCAGGAACCGCTGGCACAACCGCCGCAAAATCCAAGATTAGCGTCGCAATGTTTAGCGGGGGTTTAAAATCGCCGCGATCTGGAAATCTGTAGTCGACACGAAATGTTCGGCGGTTTCAAACCGCCGCCGTTTAATGGCCACGGTTTAAAGACTAATGCATTTACCGGCGGTTTGAAAACGTCGCGGTTTAACGGCCAATCTTTTTTTGAAATGTAATTGGCCCGCTATCTCCTAACCCGAATTTTCAAATTCCTAACGGCTAGTTCGCAACCGCCACTATTTTTCAGTTATATGGCCGCAAAAATACTGTTCTGTACACTGGCAATCACGCTTTTTTTTTATTTCAATGTACATTTTTTTTCGGTTTTTTGTAATTATTCTTAATATTAGTAAGTTAAATTATTTAAAATCCCGAAAAATAAATTGCAGGGTAAACGACAATAGCAAAACCATTAACTTAATTAATATAATTATCCGAATATCAACAAAGTGTACTCCTTACTAAGAGTTGCATAATCAACAAAATAAAAGTGTATATCTGAAAGAAGAAAAGGTTCCACAATCCTAAGAACTACTTTCTAATCTGTCCCTCCAACGCACTCATCCATGTGGCGACGTCTGATGGCAGCTCCCTACCTTGCCCTTGAAGTAGACATATCAAAGCACTCTCCATTGCCTGCATCCTGACCTTCCCAGCTGCTACTTCATCCTCCACTGCCTGTCTTTTGGTCTTTTCGGCTGCTACTTCATCCTCCACTGCCTTCCTTTTCAATTTTTCTGCTGCCAACTCTGCTTGCAGTTCAAGCAGCACCCTTTGGGTCTCCTCCCTTTCAAAACTATTGTTCGGCTGATGGGAATTCATACCAAAGACTTGACTAGAAGTCGGTCCCAACCCCATGCCACGCACCCTACCCGGGCGCTCTTTTCCGAGAGCTTGAGCAAGCGAATCATTCTGGGATAACAGTCTAGAAGATTCATCGCCTTGCTCAATAGCCTCAATTCTTTCCTACACACATAGATAAGCAATTAAGAGCATTTATTAGCTAGTCGCTAACCGCACATACTTCCAATAAAATTTAAAAAACTAAAAACACATTACTTACTCCAATAGCGCGAGCCGCATCATGGATATAGGAGCCATCATCTCTTTTGTGCGTTAAGAGATACAACTCTCCTCTACTAACTCTCCTCCTTTGTCATTCCGACTGTACCAATAATGACGACAAAGTGAATAAGGTAGAGGAACAGATAATTCTAAAACATTCTCAAAATTAGATTACCTCTTCTTCTCCGAGCCTTGCCAAGCTTTTTGATCCGCCGATGTGGGTGTAAAGCTGCTTTGATCGATTCTCGGCATTTTTTTTACACTTCTCCTGTCATGCCATCAAATTAAGAGTTACTAGACACTAGTTCTAACGAACTAAATGTAACATAAATAGACTTTGTCTGATATGAAACTAAAACTATATTACCTGTGTCTCTTCGCTATTGCGATAATCGAGAAACTTTCTCCAATGTTCCGCAGTAATTCCATCTGGGCGGTTTTCAATATTTGCTGCAAGTGAAAGTTCTGCGTCATAGTAGTGATGGTATAATCTGCTTCTCGTTTCCTTCCAAGCCCTTCCCAGCATCTTGAATATTACAGACTTTATAATTCCTCTACTATCTTCTTCAAAATGGAACATTTCCTGAAACATTAGAATTAAGCTGTGAGTAGTGTTCAAAGTATGAGTTTGGAATGGTACGAAGAAATAAAAATAACATTTTACCTTTACTATTTCATTATAGACCTTCTCCCTGGTGCGAACCTTTCTCCAGTCCCTCTCGCCGATTGGGAATTTGGTGTAGTCAGATCCTAGCAGTCCCATAATGCCGCTCAGTAAACCTGCTTCATCCCCAACTGGTTGCAGTGCACTGTTAAACCTGAGTACAACCTTTCTTTCGTTAGGTGGCTTCATAGCTTCCTTCACACTCAGTTTGACCTGTTTGATTGTGCCATCGGATTCTGTAAAAAATATTAATTATTAGTTAGCTACCATTGGAGTCAAGCTGCGAATAAATTATAGAAAAAATGGGACAATAAAAAGTAGAATTAAATAAGTTCTCTTATACCAATTGTCTTAACATCCCAAAATTCTGTGGTCTTGCGTCCCTTGCGCTTCTGAGCATCCTGTGCAGCTAAAAGGTTATCAACATGTTGGTCAAAAGAATCTACCTCATCTGCCTCGGCGTCCGGCCCCGAGTTTTCAACATCATTCATGGAAGCCTGTGGAGCAGGCAGTGGTTCGGTTCGGGGTGGACGAAAGGGGCGTAAAGACGAGGATGTGGGGGCACTACTGCCACTGGGCGGCGGAATTGGGCAGTCCGCTCTCTGCGAAGTTGAAGCCGCATGACCTCCCACTTGAGGCTGCTGACATGCTGTGTCTACATGGGCTTTCTTCGTGAAACGACTTACCCGAGATATCTTTCCCAACTGCATTCGAATTATAACGAAGTAATAACAATTAATGTGTACATAATAATATAAATTAACATGCAAAAAGGACACCGGCATACCCCAGTTACATGAGTACATGAGTACATGAGTTGAGATTAGCATGTTAACAAAGAAATCAAATATGTGGGGCATAAAAAAATTGATATATTCACAATTTATTCAATTATTTATGTTAAATATAATTAATCATGTATCATTTTTATTAACCCGAATATAACAATTAATATGTACATCATAATATAAATTATCAGAGGTCCCAACTGCATTCGATAAATACGAGAGTACATGAGTTTGTCAATTAAAAGAGTATATTAACAAGGAACTCAAATATGTTAGACATAAAACTAACATTGACGTACTTCCAATTTCTCTATAATGCCTAGAACCATAAGAATGTGGTGTACTATTGGAATAGAATTGCAAAAAAGTCTAACTATTAGATTAGTACACATAAAATTCGGGTTCCTCCAAATGTACTCAAAATAGTACAATAATAATACTCAATTTAAAATAAAAAATAGCACTTCAATGTGGAATTGCAGCAAATTCTTGAAGAAGCTTAATTAATTAATCATATTAAAAGAAAATAAATCTAACTAGACATTGCAACGTATGAATGTAAAAGGGACACTTATTCGCATGGTGCAGGGCGGCTCTTCATTAATGAGAGAAATTATGAAAAACTAATAATCGGGGGTGAGAGGGAATCAGAAAGGATATCATTAGCCAAGACGAGAGTAAGATTATGCTGTTTCTTTAATTTTATCCAGGATTAATCGTGCTTACCTCTAGCGGGATGACTGGTTTGAGGGTAAGAGAGGAACCACCGGGGATCGGACAGCGAGAGAAGGGGCTCCAGGACGCTGGCACACCGCAGAGACGGACGTGGAGGAGAGGTACTGGACGAAGCAAGCTCCAATAAGGATTATTGGTATTAGGAAAAAAATAAGGATTTAAGGAGCGGTGGCTTATCTAATTTAAAATTTAAGTTTGTATTTTTCGGTTTTTTGTATCTTTTTTAAAAGTATTAGTAGGTATCGAAGAAAAAATTACAATTAAAAAATAAATACTTAACGATTATATTAGTTTGTTATATATATATTTATAAACAAATATTTATGTTAATTTTATTCTCCGAGCTCGTTAGGTTTATTTTTTTAATTTTATAATAGACGCTAATAGTTTTTGTTTAAATATATGCTTTTTATAAATTTATATTTTATTCTTCATCGTTCCTATTATGAAATTAATTTTTTTAAAAAATTAAATTAATAAAAAAATAATCTATTGTGTTATATTTTTAACACTCATTTTCAAACAAATGCCTTTTTTAGATTTATTTAATTTTTCAGAATTTTTCTGTTTTTTATTTGTTTTATGTTATTTTTTATTTTTAAAATTTATTAAAGATCAAATTCTAAATTTTTTAGATATAAAATTCTAATATCATATCATAATATTATTTCTTTCAAAATTTAAACTAATAAAAAAAACATAAATACTTAACGAACAAATTATTGTGTTCTGTATATATTAATTTTTAAGAAGTATTCGAGACTATTTTGGTTACATATTTGAAGTAATCTATTGTGTTCTTCTTCTCTCTTTTTTTTACTTTTATATTTATTAATCATGAGTAGTGTAAACTTGAGCAGATGATGAAGTAAGTGAATTGATAAGAAAGGCCTATTAGCTATTTCAAGAAGCTATTCAAATCGAGCTTTTTACTTTTGCTGATTATAATATTCTGACTAATAAAACTAAGAAATTGATAAATGTTCCACGTATTGGAGTCAATGATTCTCCAGCTTTCAAGAAAATCATTGATGAATTATATGTGTCTTTGGAATCACCGTTCGTATATAAAAAATGTTTACTATCAAATAATTAAACATTTTTAAATAACTCTATGCTCATTTAATATTTTAATTTCCCCTGCTTCATATATTATTATTATTTCATTTATGTTTATTCAGTGAGATGAAGGAGAAAGGAGGCAGACATATACCGTTGATTATATTGATTCAATCAAAATGTTTATCAAAATTAAATAAAATATTGTTAACAATATAACTATTCTGTTGTCTTTTTCTACAAGTTAAAAATTTTGGAAAAAAAATTTTATGACATGATATCAAAACTCCATATCTAAAAGGTCTAGAATTTGATCACTGGTAAATTTCAAAGTGAAAAACATAAATTAGATAAAAAATAAAATAAGATAAACAATAAAATAAAAAAATAAATTTATGCATGCAAAACTTAAATAAATCTAATGTTAGATATATAGTAATTTAAGATTAATCTATTCCAAATTCATTATCATTTCATCGAATTCAATAGGCAAATGAATAATCACAAATAGTCACTTTGTTCAGTTCAGTCCTAATATTTTGTGAGATAAGGCAGACTAATAATAAAGAGAGCAGTCAGCAAATATCATTTTCCTCTGGAGTTTTATTGAGGTCAAAGGTTACGATGGAAGGTTGGTGTCCTTTAGAGACAACCTCATCAGAACTATCTGGCGCAACGTCATCTTCAAGCATTGAATCTTGAACCACCTCACCAGTCTCTTCCGAAACTTCTAGAGTCTTTTCCCGAGACAAACCTGACGGATACACCAAAAGCAAACAAGTTATTAGAAGTCACAAATTTTACAAAAAACAAAGCACAAAATAGCGCCATGTTATAAACTGCTGGTTTGGCTTACGTTCCCATAGTTTCGTAAGACGTCTTTCTATAAGAGTGAATTCCTCCCGAGACGCCGTTTCAAGTTCAACTTGCAGACTATTCTGATATCGTGCCTGCATAAGAACATGCCAAAATCAGCCAGACCAATCAGAAATATATATCAGTAATGGACATGCTTGACAAATTTGAATTGACATGGTCGTATATATCAGAAATATAGGTCAGAAATATATACCAAGCTGTTCCTCCATTTCTTTCTTTCTTTCTTTAAATAATATCACTGAAAGTCATACTTAGGCGCGTTCAAGGAAAAGACATGGTATAATACTAGAGTGGTGATTTCTTAGTCGTCACATCAAACCAAATGATGAACTAATTAATTAGTCCTTTGAAACTAACTAACAATTTCTAAATTATAAGAGAGGCTCAATCTATGACGTCAAAGTATTTTAACTAAAAACACTAAACAAACAAAATTTTCTTAGCGCGAATAAACAATCACAAAGTAATTGTACCTAACAAGTAACAAACATGTTTAGTAACTCAATCATGAAGTCGTCACAATCAAATGGGAAAATGATGGGAAGGAAGATGGTAAACACCTCCCCCTCAAAAGTAACAAACTGCCTCCTCCATTCTTTAATTGGAAGAAGAAACAACAAACAAAAACAGAAACCTGAATTCAAGGCACACCCATAATCACATAGACAGCATGTTCAAAAGTTTGAGAATTTTTTTCTTAGGAGGAAAATAAATATACTTATCAATATACAAAAATGCATAAAGAATTATTATTGTAATCTTACAAACTATAGGGTTTTAGGATTGAGTTAACTAGATGCACTCAATTAAGAGTTGTTGTTAATAATCAATAATATGATGATGTAACCAGCATCCCCAACAGAGCCACAAGTCTTCATCCCAATTTCATTCACAACCCCATTATTCTTCCTAACTCATCGGACAAAATTATTTTAATTCCACTCACACTCTTTGCTTCTCTTCTCATTCAATTACTCCCTTATTATTATTTTTATTTATTTTCCTTAAATCATACAATCACGTGTTAAAAAGATTAAAAACGGTACCTGCACCTCCTCTAGTATTTGTTGCGAAAGGTGCAGGTTCGTGCTAGTCACGAACCCGAAGCCGAATTTCTTGCGGTACTCTGGTAGGTATTGAAGCAATCCCTGCAATGTCCATTTTTTCAGATATGTTAGCCCCTTTCGAAGGTGCCTTTTAATTAAAGACAATAAACATCTAGATTTGCTATGGCGGGTTGAAATAAAGCCAAGCAGCCTTTAGGCTAAGTTAACCACTGTGTGTCCCAAAGAGTCCTTTTTTATACCTCTGCCAGATGTGGTGTTTGCCCAGATACATCTAAACAAGACGACTGTGAATTGACCACTGTAATTTAACTCAATGATGTCCAATAGTTTTCCGTAATACGAGATGCTACCAACGGCAACATTACTATCGCGCTTGCTTGCGTAACTCCTAGTGTCAGAAGTGACATACACCCCACTATTTTGAGTTTTCAACCCTTCCTCTCTCGATAGGGTTCTGAACTTAAATCCATTTACGTTGTAGGATGTATATCGGCTAACTTGAACATTGGGCCCACATGCAAGCCACTGCAATTTGTTTGAAAGCATGCTGCTTCCCAATGTAACCTGGAAGTGAACAAATTGACTATTCATTATCTTGGGATACGAATAACATGACACCATTTATTAATATGTATGTGTATAAATGAAAAAACATTTCACCTTACGCTTGAACCAATCGGAAAATTCTCTGTGCACAACACTGTCTATGTGAGACTCTGACCTTGTCCTACTTCGTAACTTTCTCTTTGTGATCGCCCTAAACTCACTACAAACGTCACAAAAATGTCACGTCAGGTTCTCCAACTGTAGAAAATCATACGAAGTAGATACTTTCAAATGCACTTACTCAAGATATTTTTCCACGGACAGGCAATTGACCAATACGTGACGGTGAGCTTGTAATTTTTCAGCTGGTGTGAGGGTGTAAAAAGAAGCAGCCCCGACCGCCTTTCCAACCTCTGGGAACATGGTTGCACTCTCATCAGGCATGACTTCACGCGGTCGATCATCAACACGGGATGGTCGATTAATCCTACTCTCGACATTATCTAAGTACCTTGAACAGAATACGAGAATTTCCTCGGATAAGTATCCCTCTGCAATTGAGCTCTCTGGTTGTGATTTGTTACGCACGTACTGCTTGAGGCGGCATAGGTACTTTTGGGAATATAACACGTGTCATAAGCACTAATTAATGGCAAAAATTAATAATTTTGTTTGATAATTACCGTTCAATTGGGTACATCCACCGATAATGCACTGGGCCACCGAGACGCACCTCCTCGACCAGATGCACTGTCAAGTGAACCATCACTGTGAAGAAAGAAGGAGGGAAAATCGTCTCCATGCGACACAGAGTATGAACCACGTGACTCTAAAGGAGAGGAAGTTGTTAAGGGTCTATGGATTTGCTGCATAATCGACGAAAAAAGGATGACAAATCCGCCAGGACAGAAGACACTTGGAGAGGCAATGCATTCCTTAACGCGATTGGAAGTAGATATTCCATTAGAATGTGACAGTCGTGGCTTTTCAGCCCCGACAACTTGCGCTGTCGTAAATCCACGCAGCGGGAAATGTTGCTAGCGTATCCATCTGGAAAGACTACGTTCTTGATAGTCCGCAGAAAGAGCTCCTTCTGTGGATTGGTCATAGTAAAGATGGCAGATGGGTACTTTCCATCTTCCCGTGGCCACAAATCATGCTTGATTCCCATCGACTGGAGGTCTCTTCGAGCTTTAATGTGGTCTTTAGACTTACCTTTCTCGTTCATTATGGTGAATACTATGTTGTCACAGACATTCTTCTCTATGTGCATGACATCAAGGTTGTGACGCAATTCATTGTTCTCCCAATATGGCAGCTCAAAGAATATACTCCTCTTCTTCCAAGGAGTCTCTATTTGCATGGGAGTTTGCTGTCCGCGTGTCCTTTTCCCCGTAACCGATTGCACCTTGCCAAATTGGACATGCACACCCTCTAACTGCCCGAGAATGTCTCTACCGGAGACTCTAATAGGCGGACCTCTATCCTCTAACTTTCCATCAAAGGAGTACCGGTCTTTTCTGTATTTGTGGTCATGATTCAGAAAGCGACGATGACCCATGAAATACCATTTCTGGCTGTGTGTAAGGCGTTTACTTTCAGCATCTAAATTGCACGCAGGACAAGCTCTCCCACCGTACGTGTTCCACCCAGATAAGTTCCCCAAGCCTGGAAAATCACTGATTGTCCACATCAACGCAGCTTGCATCTTGAAGGTGTTTTTCTCGACTGCATCATAAGTTTCAACACCCCTCCATAATTGCTTTAACTCATTGATTAACGGCTCTAGGTACACGTCTATGTCATTTCCAGGCATTTTAGGACCAGCAATAATCATAGAGAGTATGAACGAAGTGGGTTTCATGCAAATCCAAGACGGCATGTTATACGGGATAAGAACCACTGGCCAAATTGAGTACTTCGAGCTCATGTTCCCAAAAGGGTTAAAGCCATCGCTGGCTAATGCTAGGCGAACACTATGCGGATCACGAGAGAAGTCGGGATATCGTACGTCAAATGACTTCCATGCCTCGGCGTCCCTTGGATGCTTATACATACCATCAGAGTTAGGACCTCTCTTATGCCACAGCATGTCAACGGCTGTCTTACTAGACATATATAACCTCTGCAGTCGTGGAATAAGGGGAAAGTAACGAAAAATCTTCGCCGCTTGTGGTTTGCCATTCTTCTTGACAACCATCTTGATCCTCACCCTAGAGTTCTTCTTAGTCTTATGCTTCCATCTCGATGTCCCACACTGCTTGCATTTGGTCAGCTCTTGGTCATTGCCCTGGTATAGCATGCAGTCATTTGGACATGCATCTATCTTCTTGTACTCGAGACCGAGTCTTCTTATGACTTTTTTGGCATCGTGCACAGTGGATGGAATCCGGGCATGCTCAAACGCATCCGCGAGCAACTCCAATATCATTCCGAAGGCCTTATCGCTCACTCCGCACATGGACTTAATGTGATAGAGCCTCACCAAGAAAGATAACTTAGAGAACTTTGAACATCCTGGGTATAACTCCTGCTCCCCGTCTTCGAGTAGGCACTGAAAGTTGCGGGACTCTCGACTAGGTTCATTGTATAAGTTAGGCAACTCATCCATAGCGCCGCCGCCCGGTTCATTCTCCGAGTCTTCTTCGGGACCGGGAAGTCCTGAGAAGTTGAATGCATCGTGGACCATATCAAGCATCGGGGCGTTGAAATGTTGTTCAGATTGATCTTCTTGTCCGTCGAAAGAGGGCTCGACCCCGCGTCTCTCACCGTGATGGATCCAAAATGTGTAAGTAGACGGGAAAGGGTTGATCACCAAGTGATCGAACGCATCCTCTCTATTTTGTAAGAGGCGGAAACCACACTTCGGACATGGACAACGTATCATCCCATCAGATGATGCATTGGCAAATGCAAAATCTAGGAATCTGGTCAAACCGTCCCTATATTCTGCACCAACTCGTGACTTTGAAATCCAGCTCTTATCTATATCTAGTTTGATGAAAAAATTGGAACGACGACAAATCGTAAAATAAAGGTAGACCACGAGAAAAAAGTAAGTAATTAACACTTGATATAGAATGGGTGATTGACTGTTAAACCGAATAATAAAACACGCATTTAATAGCATATAGGATAATACACAGGCACGAGAAATGTAGAAGAAATTTGCTTACTCATTGAAAAATGCTGCACTTTCAAAAAAAAAATACTGGAAGAAAGAAACTCTGGGTCCGATGCCAAATATTTGAAATGGAAAATAAAATTCCTTCCTTATAAAAGAAAAAGAGGAATATTATATTAATATGAGAAATAAAAAAATGAGAAATTAGTATAGCATTAAAATATACTGTATGAGTTGGCGAAGGCACTAATATAGAAATGGAAAGGGGTAAGTCAAAATGGTAAACAACCATTCATCAACCAATTGAGTTGCGTATATAATGTGGTCAACAAGACAACCGCAAATGTTACTTGATCATTACTCACTCAAGTCTAATCAAGACATACACATGATTTTAATAGCTCCCCTAAATTAAAATGACATTGCAGCATCATCACATGAGTTCTAACTAAATAGCCACTCATTCTATTTTTGGTCATGAGTCTTCATCCTCTAAATTAAAACATTAAAATTATATTTGTTTTCCTATGCATCTAAAAGAACCACTAAATCACCTGGATCCTGATTCTAAGTTACCATAAAAATTAAACCCTCTTTAATATAGTAATATCTATTTCTCCATCTATAACATGATCACAAAATTATTTTTGTAAAAATATTTCCTCAACAGAGTCGCTTTTTAAGCTTTGAAGCATGAATACTGTTTTATTTGTTTTGTATTTAATATTTTTTCTAAAATAATGTTCAAATTTCAGAT
>NC_029788.2:115175838-115183701 GCF_000816755.2 Arachis ipaensis | reverse complement strand
CGCAGCATACATCTTGAAGGTTTTTTTCTCGACTGCATCATAAGTTTCAACACCCCTCCATAATTGCTTCAACTCGTTGATTAACGGCTCTAGGTACACGTCTATGTCATTTTCAGGCATTTTAGGACCAGCAATAATCATAGAGAGGATAAACGAAGTGGGTTTCATGCAAATCCAGGGCGGTATGTTATACGGGATAAGAACCACTGGCCAAATTGAGTACTTCGAGCTCATGTTCCCAAAAGGGTTAAAGCCATCGCTGGCTAATGCTAGGCGAACACTACGCGGATCACGAGAGAAGTCGGGATATCGTACGTCAAATGACTTCCATGCCTCGGCGTCCCTTGGATGCCTATACATACCATCAGAGTTAGGACCTCTCTTATGCCACAGCATGTCAACGGCTGTCTTACTAGACATATATAACCTCTGCAATCGTGGAATAAGGGGAAAGTAACGAAGAATCTTTGCCGCTTGTGGTTTGCCGTTCTTCTTGATAACCATCTTGATCCTCACCCTAGAGTTCTTCTTAGTCTTATGCTTCCATCTCGATGTCCCACACTGCTTGCATTTGGTCAGCTCTTGGTCATTGCCCTGGTATAGCATGCAGTCATTTGGACATGCATCTATCTTCTTGTACTCGAGACCGAGTCTTCTTATGACTTTTTTGGCATCGTGCACAGTGGATGGAATCCGGGCATGCTCAAACGCATCCGCGAGCAACTCCAATATCATTCCGAAGGCCTTATCGCTCACTCCGCACATGGACTTAATGTGATAGAGCCTCACCAAGAAAGATAACTTAGAGAACTTTGAACATCCTGGGTATAACTCCTGCTCCCCGTCTTCGAGTAGGCACTGAAAGTTGCGGGACTCTCGACTAGGTTCATTGTATAAGTTAGGCAACTCATCCATAGCGCCGCCGCCCGGTTCATTCTCCGAGTCTTCTTCGGGACCGGAAAGTCCTGAGAAGTTGAATGCATCGTGGACCATATCAAGCATCGGGGCATTGAAATGTTGTTCAGATTGATCTTCTTGTCCGTCGGAAGAGGGCTCGACCCCGCGTCTCTCACCGTGATGGATCCAAAATGTATAAGTAGACGGGAAAGGGTTGATCACCAAGTGATCGAACGCATCCTCTCTATTTTGTAAGAGGCGGAAACCACACTTCGGACATGGACAACGTATCATCCCATCAAATGATGCATTGGCAAATGCAAAATCTAGGAATCCGGTCAAACCGTCCCTATATTCTGCACCAACTCGTGACTTTGAAATCCAGCTCTTATCTATATCTAGTTTGATGAAAAAATTGGAACGACGACAAATCGTAAAATAAAGGCAGACCACGAGAAAAAAGTAAGTAATTAACACTTGATATAGAATGGGTGATTGACTGTTAAACCGAATAATAAAACACGCATTTAATAGCATATAGGATAATACACAGGCACGAGAAATGTAGGAGAAATTTGCTTACTCATTGAAAAATGCTGCACTTTCAAAAAAAATTACTGGAAGAAAGAAACTCTGGGTCCGATGGCAAATATTTGAAATGGAAAATAAAATTCCTTCCTTAAAAACAAAAAAAGAAAAAGAGGAATATTATATTAATCTGAGAAATGAAAAATATATACGTATATATAACTTGTAATAAATTAATCTTTGACCTACTGGAGGAGATTAAAAAAAAAAGGGGCTAGTTATTTTTCGTACCCACTATATATCTATGTGTCAATAAGCTAAGATGGGCAGGAAAACTTTTTTTTTTACGTGTAATTTCATCAATCAAGCACCAAAGTACACACCAAAATGCATAGTTTTAGTATCAAATATACTGCTACACTACTATTGTATATATCTACTAGTATACTTGCATTTTTAACCTATTTCTGACACAAATGGATAATGATATTTGGACAAGCTTTTAGGTTTTTCAACTAAACATACCTACTTCCCATGATATTATACTGATGGAGTCTACTTTGCAACATTTGAATAATAATGCAGAAATGAAAATTACAATTTTTCCCTAACTGATGACGCTTATTATGTTAGCTTAGACTATTAATTGTTTAACAGTTCACCCACAGATATACGTTATATATTTTTCACTACAAGTTATAAAAGAATGAGATATTATTATACTATTAAAATATAATGTATGAGTTGGAGAAGTCACTAATATAGAAATGGAAAGGGGTAAATCAAAACGGTAAAAGTGATGACATGGAGGATAGTTTTATGCTTGAAAACACTCAAAATGAAAGTATCAAACTGCTCCATTAATTGTATCACATAAGAACACTATATATAGAATAAAAGAAATGAATAGTATTCAAAAAACTGAATCTACTTGATTTTGGCATTCAATTAACAAAAGAAACAACTCACTCGGATTGCTAGCAGCCAAAAAATATAAAATACATTTCACGTTCAAATCTGATGCAAAATAAAAAAATAAAAGGTGCATTTTTTTTGGGTGGTAGCTACCACATTGATAAAAAATAAGTAAATCAAGGATCAAAGGGTTTACTTTAAGTCTTCTTTAATCACGCGGAAACCAGAGATCAAAAGTAAATTTTTAGTTTGCAATGTCATGCCTACATTTACAAGACCATTTTAATTTGGAAAACACAATCGGTGATTGAGCAAGCAAGAATTCAATTTTTCTTCTTCTTAATAGACTATTTCTGAATCAAGCTCTTCTAAAAAAACCAAGGTTGATAAAATAAAAAAAAATAAGACTCCAATTACAAATTAAATAATGTGTAAGCTTTTACTTTTCACTTTATCTATCTTCTCAATTTATAAATCTTTCTCCTGCAAATATAAAATGCAAATTCTGCCAATTGCAGTGAAGTAGTTGCGCAATGACTTAAAAATCTAAGGACACATCAACCAGCCAAAATTATAAGATGGAACTGCAAACCATAAGTATCAGATTACAAGAAACAACTACAAATATCTGAAGGAATGGATAGAAACAAAGGAACATCTTACTTTTGAGATACTTTGTGGTATTTGGAAATGTCTTCAATAGCTGAAACATTTTCAGGAAAAAGATAGATAGATAAGAGTCAATGTATTGTACACAGTAGCTAATCTTTCAAAAGTAGTAAACCAATATAAAAAAAGAAGGTATTTTAATAGGCGAACATCCGGTATTTTCTTTTCTTCTACAAAGGATACAGATACCTCTGCATGGCATATAATAAACTCTACAGCCCCAGCACCTAAGTCATATCCGTGTGTCAAAAACAATGGTCATTATAATTAGAGAAAGTATTAGGATGCCACATATATCCATCCTTGAACCTTAAGCCTGATATAGAACCTAAACAACTTGTAACTGATTATCAATATCTGTACAATTGGATGTTCTTTAATGCAGAGTTTCAATTTTTCTGCATGATGTTAAATTTCAAATGTCTTCATTGTTTTGAAAGATAAGTTACCACATTTTATGTGACAGGTTTCGGTGCATGCTTAATAATTACAAAATTTTCAAACACAATGTAGCTTTATTCATAATCAGCAAATTCGCAAAAGAATCTGAGGAGTACAAAATGCGAATACATAATTAAAGGATGAATAGAAACGAGAAATACAACAGGCCTTTCACATTCAACTTGTAACAACTAACAGTAATGGAAGTATGGAACCAAATCTACTATTCACTATAACACTCTCCGAGACAAAATATAGTGTCATTTTACAGATACTAATCACCCATTCAACAAAATCCCGATGCCTAGCCTAAGGGGAAAAAATGCAAAAAAAAAAAACAAAAATAATACAACATGATCCTCCAATTCAACTAAAAACAAAATATATCAAATAAAAATATAAAGATGAATACTTAATACATTCCCCAAAAGACTTTGTGCAAGACAAATTGATTCTACTCTATTGATAATACCTGTCACAGCTGCAGGTACAGGAATACACCCCAAGTAAATTATTCCAGAGCTCCGATATACCCGCTCGTCAGAGAACCTGATTCAATGCAAACAAATTAAGTTCAGAGAAAGTCAGAATTTAACTCCGAGAATTAGAGGAAACATTGAACAATGGTAACCAAGATATTTATAGGCTGATGAGAGATCGTGAGATTAAAACCATGGAAAATAAACATTCATAACAGTATACTATTAAAATATAATGTATGAGTTGGAGAAGTCACTAATATAGAAATGGAAAGGGGTAAATCAAAACGGTAAAAGTGATGACATGGAGGATAGTTTTATGCTTGAAAACACTCAAAATGAAAGTATCAAACTGCTCCATTAATTGTATCACATAAGAACACTATATATAGAATAAAAGAAATGAATAGTATTCAAAAAACTGAATCTACTTGATTTTGGCATTCAATTAACAAAAGAAACAACTCACTCGGATTGCTAGCAGCCAAAAAATATAAAATACATTTCACGTTCAAATCTGATGCAAAATAAAAAAATAAAAGGTGCATTTTTTTTGGGTGGTAGCTACCACATTGATAAAAAATAAGTAAATCAAGGATCAAAGGGTTTACTTTAAGTCTTCTTTAATCACGCGGAAACCAGAGATCAAAAGTAAATTTTTAGTTTGCAATGTCATGCCTACATTTACAAGACCATTTTAATTTGGAAAACACAATCGGTGATTGAGCAAGCAAGAATTCAATTTTTCTTCTTCTTACTAGACTATTTCTGAATCAAGCTCTTCTAAAAAAACCAAGGTTGATAAAATAAAAAAAAATAAGACTCCAATTACAAATTAAATAATGTGTAAGCTTTTACTTTTCACTTTATCTATCTTCTCAATTTATAAATCTTTCTCCTGCAAAGATAAAATGCAAATTCTGCCAATTGCAGTGAAGTAGTTGCGCAATGACTTAAAAATCTAAGGACACATCAACCAGCCAAAATTATAAGATGGAAATGCAAACCATAAGTATCAGATTACAAGAAACAACTACAAATATCTGAAGGAATGGATAGAAACAAAGGAACATCTTACTTTTGAGATACTTTATGGTATTTGGAAATGTCTTCAATAGCTGAAACATTTTCAGGAAAAAGATAGATAGATAAGAGTCAATGTATTGTACACAGTAGCTAATCTTTCAAAAGTAGTAAACCAATATAAAAAAAGAAGGTATTTTAATAGGCGAACATCCGGTATTTTCTTTTCTTCTACAAAGGATACAGATACCTCTGCATGGCATATAATAAACTCTACAGCCCCAGCACCTAAGTCATATCCGTGTGTCAAAAACAATGGTCATTATAATTAGAGAAAGTATTAGGATGCCACATATATCCATCCTTGAACCTTAAGCCTGATATAGAACCTAAACAACTTGTAACTGATTATCAATATCTGTACAATTGGATGTTCTTTAATGCAGAGTTTCAATTTTTCTGCATGATGTTAAATTTCAAATGTCGTCATTGTTTTGAAAGATAAGTTACCACATTTTATGTGACAGGTTTCGGTGCATGCTTAATAATTACAAAATTTTCAAACACAATGTAGCTTTATTCATAATCAGCAAATTCGCAAAAGAATCTGAGGAGTACAAAATGCGAATACATAATTAAAGGATGAATAGAAACGAGGAATACAACATGCCTTTCACATTCAACTTGTAACAACTAACAGTAATGGAAGTATGGAACCAAATCTACTATTCACTATAACACTCTCCGAGACAAAATATAGTGTCATTTTACAGATACTAATCACCCATTCAACAAAATCCCGATGCCTAGCCTAAGGGGAAAAAATGCAAAAAAAAAAAAAACAAAAATAATACAACATGATCCTCCAATTCAACTAAAAACAAAATATATCAAGTTAAATTTTAAAGATGAATACTTAATACATTCCCCAAAAGACTTTGTGCAAGATAAATTGATTCTACTCTATTGATAATACCTGTCACAGCTGCAGGTACAGGAATACACCCCAAGTAAATTATTCCAGAGCTCCGATATACCCGCTCGTCAGAGAACCTGATTCAATGCAAACAAATTAAGTTCAGAGAAAGTCAGAATTTAACTCCGAGAATTAGAGGAAACATTGAACAATGGTAACCAAGATATTTATAGGCTGATGAGAGATCGTGAGATTAAAACCATGGAAAATAAACATTCATAACAGATTCTGGAAAAGATGTTACTAAGCTGGTAAATGATCTAGTAAAGAAACAGATTCTTGAAAAAATGTCCCCTGGTTTTTCAGTTTATCATCCAATAAAGCTTGTTAGAGAGCCAGCAAGGCCACTGCCTTGTGGTGGAGAGCTTTCACTTGGAGAGTTGTTGCAGTACAAATCACAAATGGTCTTAGAGTTGTTATGCTCATTTGGGATGACAGAACTTCACATGACAAGTTCCTTATCAAAACTGTAATTGCTCATTCATTCATTAATTCATTTCTGTTCAAGTGCAAGATGGGTTCTAAAGCTGATCTTGTTCATTGCAGGATGGAGTGATGCAAACTCATGATGAGTCTCTTGGTTCAGGTTGTGTGAACCCTCTTTACTCATCATCAGAAGTGTGTGCTTGTTGACTCACAAGGTGCAGGGAATAATAGGAAAATATCTTTGGAACCATGGTTGTTATTCAATCAAACTATTTCATAATCCTACATTTCAAGTTAGTGCTCACTTTGAATCTTTGGAACCCTGGTTTTTATTCAATCAAACTATTTCATAAAACATTTCAACTCTCGAAAATGGTTTTATCTTTAATGTATTAATAAGGTTCTTAAATGTGAAAAAGACTCAGAAATTATTTTAAAAGAATTCATAACCTCTCCAATTTGTTCAAATTTTACAAATATATATACAAATCCATGAAAAATTCTGCCTCGCTTTTTCTTATCCTTATACCAAAGACAGCCTTGACTTTCAGTTTGAGAAGATAACAATGCAATCATGAAGTGACAAAACAATAAATAAAATTAAAATACTTAGTACATACATATATAAACCTGCTCCAAACCAAATATAAAAGTTTGATTATGCAGAAAGAGCAATGAACTCACCAGAAGCCCTCGCCACACAAATTCAACTTTGACCCAGAAAAGCTTGAGTAATATAAATGGAAAAAATTAAAGGATTGTAAAATAAATTCAGATAGACAGTGCATGGGTCTTGATATGAAAGAAAGCAATCACAGGTTCCACGCAAAGCAAGCAGGTTTTTCAGCATTTAACAAGTAAATCAACTAACTCCTAAAAACACATCAAGACTCAGGGGTTCAGATATTGGGGAAAAATTCAATCTGAGTGTTAAATTGAAGAAAAATTTGGCCAAAATTAATCAAAATACGTTGTTCAGACCAAAATTAATAAAGCATAAAGATTAATTTGATGCTCGAATAGTTTTCTCAAGAGCCCCGAAACGTAAATTGGGACGAGGGAGAGGAACTTACCACTGAGAGGGGAGTCTATTGCAATCGGCAACGCGAAGCACCGCCAAAGGGGAGAAGGCTGCCAAGGATGACACAGGGACGGATGGATTGGGATGACGCCGACGACTTCACACGCATGCACAGCAGAAGGAGAAGACTCCGACGACCCCTTCTACTTCACCTTCATGCACGGGAGCTACACGGATGAGGGAGGAGCCTGGTGACCAGAACAACGATGGAGCGGACTCGGTTGGATCTGACAGAGGGAAGGGTAAGGACGGCAGGGAAGGAGCCTTGTTGATTGCTATACCTTGGCTCTGACGAAGGGTTCTCGCGCCAAATACTTGAAGGTTATGGCGAGAAATCAATTTGCTCTGGTTATTTTAGCGAGGCAAAATCCCCTTCCCCCCAATGTCATCTGCAGCGGTGAGGGCCCAATACCGCCTCGGTTCAGTTT
>NC_029788.2:115174753-115175730 GCF_000816755.2 Arachis ipaensis | reverse complement strand
CGCAACAAAATAGAGCAATCTGGAGCGGTTGGGGAGAACGGCCGGCAATTTGGGCCGGCAATAAGGTTCTTAGATGCGGACCTTCAAACCGCATGACGAACGGCAGCAGCTCCCTCGAACAGCAGCGCTCTGGAAAAGGGGCTGGTGTTTTAGCGCAGGTAACACCCGGTTCTCTTGTAGTGTATTATTATTATTATTATTATAGAATAAGTTATTAGAACTAATTATTAAACTTTTTAGGATCGGATAATCTTTATATTAGTTGTTTTATTATATGTTACTAACATATGGATTAGTTGTTTAATTTTTTTTAAATATTGTAACAATAAAATCCATAGTATTGATTTATTTTTGGCAAAAATTCTCTCATAAAATCGACAGCGTGAATCTCTAACTAAAACATTTGTCTTTGTTGTTAGGTACTAGATAAATGACACAGCAAAATATAAAGATAAAAAATTAGAAATTTGTATAAAATATAAAAATAATTGAATAACTTTCTTTGAGAATTATAACTTCTATCTATCACAAGGAGACTACAATAACACTCTCTCTTGACAAAAAGAGAACACACTTCTCTCTATATATAGAAGAAAACTACTCAAAGAAATATTATGTTATTCTATCTGGATGACTTGATTGAAATGAATTAAAAAAAAATTCAATTTATAAGTGAGTCTCTTCAATATGAACCATCCGTTAATTAGAGGTATATAATTCTTCTCTTTTTCAACCATTAAAATTCTAAGATTATAAACTAAGATTATTTATTACCTTTCATTTTATTTAGTTATTATTTATTTATATATTTTCTAAAATTAGCTTTACTATTTTTTCACATTTGTTTGAATTGTTAGTTCTAATTTTAGATATTTTGTTCATACTTAAAATCGTTAGTGATGATTTTTTATAACAGTAATTTTCATCATATCTAGATATTACTCTAAATTACATAATAAAAAATATTGAGAATTAAT
>NC_029788.2:115167638-115171230 GCF_000816755.2 Arachis ipaensis | reverse complement strand
TAATACACGTTCAAAACTCACCGTCATCTTCTCCGATCCTCGCCGGCCATACCGATGCCGCCGCATCCTCCTATCGACACCGTCCTCACCTCTGCCAGTCAGCCCGACGCGCCTCGCCCTCTGACGCTCCACCTAATGTTGCTGCCGCTTTTTCGCGCGCCTCTCTTCCGAACCGGCTTCACTTTCTCCCATTCCTTAAAGCCTCTTCTCACCGATAATACCATTATGTTCTTTTTCTTCTTAGGATCCAAGCATGGTTAGCTTCTTTCAAATTTGAGTCCTATGCTTCACAACAGTGCCGCTTTCGTCATGCCTAGTCCTTCTAAACTATGTTTCACCACAATAGTTGTTTCTTCTGTTTATTCATCTTCTTCTTCTATTTTAATGGTCAATTTAGGATGATCATTTCAGTAGGTATGCAGATGGTTATTTTAATTTTTATATAGATGATTATTTTGATTGGATTGGGTTTAGTTATATATAATTAAAATATGTTAGATGTTCAATTTATTAGATATGCGAATAATTATTTTTATCCTTAAGTAGATGGTTATTTTTACTAAGGGTGAGTGACGTGTGGCAAGTTAAGTAACAACGATTAGTAAAAATTTGAAATAACTAACTCAATTTTTAAAAAATTTAAAATTTAAAATTTGATATGAAATAATTGAATGATAATTTTTAAATTTATTATTTATTTTTATTAGACTAAATAACTAATATATTGTACACATTGTCAAAATTTTTCATTAGCTCCCAACGAAATTCTTACCTAATATACGCTTAATACACAATAATATAATATAAAAAAAATAGCCATACATGTGCTTCTGCAAATGCATGTGGTGTATTTTTGCATTGGTTTTTAACAGTATCAAACACACAATAAATGAAAAATAAAGCAGCAACATATATGATTGAATTGAGCATACGACAACAAAATACATTTATTATAGGTTAGCATTATTATTGTGGTTGAAGGTTGCTCTAATAAAACACAAACGACAATACTACTAGAGTGTTGTGAGTACCAAAAATTGAAAATACATACATAATAAACAAGAAATATAATGAGAACTTGAAGCACATGCTGACAAATCTGTTTTAACTAAAGAAATGTGGGGTTAAAAATTTATTTTTAGACATAAAAAGTATTTTGTAATTATTATTTTTATTTGAGTAAATTACTAAAATTGCAAATAAAAAATAAAAATACTAAAAAATTTAAAAATGACAAAATAATCAATCTTTTAAAATTTCATATTTATTTATGGTTAGAAATATAATTATTTATATATTTTTTATTTATATAATTTTTTTTAAAAAGTGATTTCATAATATAATATATCAAAATTTTTATGATCTAAAAATTTATTATGTAAAATAATTTCATTAAAAATGAAAAAGAGACGCGCTTGCGTACATCTGACCTGGATTTATTACTAGATGTTTAATTTTCTGTTTGATTAGATGTTTTTTTCCCCTTATAGGCCACCCGGCCCATTTTTCTTGTTATTATTATTTGATAATTCTAGAAGAATTATAAAATTAGGAGCTAACTCAAATTTCGAATGTATAATTTTTAAACTTTTAAACATGTAAAATTTTTGTTAATCGATTATTCATTGAATTTTATTGTTTTCTTAAGAAAATCGATATTTATTAACAACCGAAGTAAATGTACCTAACCGAAAGAATGTTGTTATTAGTTATCACACCAAAATACTTGGACATTTTTAAATGAAAAATATTAGAAAATTATTAGAATTTATTAAATTAAAATATCAACCACATAGTGTCGTATTCTCTTGTTTCCATTTTCGATGGTTAAGATGTTTTCATATTTTTAGCCATTTAGGAATCAACAAGTACAGGTTTTTAGGTAAGCTTATCAATAATAAGCAATAACTATAATTAATACTTCATAGTGATAATTAATAATTAATAATAATAATAATAATAACAAGGAGAGGAGTAGGGTACCATTGAAAAAAGAATTTATACAAAATTTATTGAAATATAAAAGGTTATTATGACATGTAGCTGCGTTTTCGAGTTCTTATTGGCTAGTGAGGTACGTGATTGTACGGACGAGGTTGATGTGTTTCTAAAATTGTACTATTCCCTCAATTTTTAACTTAAGTTGCTGTGTCCCACACTTCAACTGCAATCCCACTTTCTCTCTCATCCAATGCTTTCAATTCAATTTTCTTTCTTTTCCTAAAGCAATATATACTTATTATCATAATAAAAATAAAATATATAATCAAAATTTTCTTGAAACTAATAATAAAATATAAATTAGTACACTATATTTCTTTAGAAGATTAATTGTCACAAAGAAAAATAAAATCCTCTAAAAGTTGAAAGATGAAATACTTTTTTGAAAATGATGATTTTACTAGTATCATTTTGTTTTATCTGTAATTTAAAATAATATTTTCATATATTTCTCATTCATTGAATTCAATATCATTGTATATATACCCAATTTAACAAAGAAAGATTTCTTTATTCGGGTAAGCAATAGACTTGGTTTTTACCAAAACAAGAAAAAGATGAGGTTTCAATTTCTCTATTATCCCAAAAGAAAATCATTTGTTTCTTAAAATGGTGGGGCTGTTGGAACCTTACATGGGAACAGTTGGATCAATAAGGAAACTTTGGTCCCTCTCTCTCTCTCTCTCTCTTCAGTTTTTGCTCTCTTTTGGGTGCTTCCCTTTCTTCTCTTTTTTCCTTTCTTTTATTTATTCTCCAATCTCTTTTCTTTCATCATAACAAGGCTTTATTCTTTTTATCTTCATTAGTAGTGGTCAAAAGGATTTCTGGGATTTTGCCAATTTGGTGTAACAAAATATCACTCCCACCCTCCCCTTTTCTTTTACACAAACACAGAAGCAAAAAAAGAAAAAAAAAAAAAACTTCATCACTTCTTGGCTTATTTGAGCAACTACTCTGCTTATTGGATTATTTCCTGAGGTTGTTTTTTCTACCTGGTAAGAATCAATCTATCATTAGGATAAGGAAGGAAAGAAAAAAAATACTTATCTTTTGGGTGTTTGTGTTTCTTGGTGTTTAGATCCTTCTTTGTGGAACACTATTTTTACTACTGTGCTAAGAATTGTGTTCCTCTCCGTACAAATCTACATATCTGAGGTCTGAACTCTTTCAAGTTTTTATTTTTTATTTTTAAATAATTTTCTTTTCTTCTTCTTCTTCTTTAGAGTTTAGATATTCTTTCATTTCTAACATTTTGTATTATTATTATTATTTTTTTTTGGGTATTAGTTAATGCTAGTAATATATACCCTTTGATAAAACTGTTGAGTGATATATTGATTTTAATGAATCTGTTGGTGATAATTTTTCATGTGAAACAGGCTTTAGATCTTCTTCAACTCCTGCTGCTAGCTACTTTATTTTAAAAATTTCAAGTTTTAATATTTGCTGGGAAAGAGAAAAGAGGGCTGATTTCTATTTTCTACTTGGTGAGTAATTAACTCCTACTACTCTTTCTCTGATGATCCATGTTCTAATTCAACAGAACTTAATTAGCATTTGTGAATTTTATATATTATTAAAATCAATACAC
>NC_029788.2:115162410-115167520 GCF_000816755.2 Arachis ipaensis | reverse complement strand
AAATGTAAAAATAATACATATATTTATATATAAATATATTTATGGTTAATTTTGGTGTACAAATAGTATTACTGTGAGAGAAGGATTGAATTGCATTGAAGTGGTGAGAAGAAGGAAGATGGTGAGAGGAAAGACTCAGATGAGGCGCATAGAGAACGCAACAAGCAGGCAAGTAACATTCTCAAAGAGGCGTAACGGTCTGCTTAAGAAGGCCTTTGAGCTTTCTGTTCTTTGTGATGCCGAGGTTGCTCTCATCATCTTCTCTCCAAGAGGCAAGCTTTATGAATTTTCTAGCTCCAGGTATATACTTATTTCTTGCCTTCATTTTATTTCATTTTCTCTGTGTTCTTGTTATTGCATATGTTACTCTTCATAGTATGTATTTATGTAATTAATTAAGTATATGTGCTTGTTGTGTGTTGTGTATATAGTAGGTTTTCATCACTATGTATAACATGCTCAATAATGTTGGCTATAGGAGAATTGGTTTTATGAGAAATGGATGGATCACTCATATTCATCATGATTTCATATTCTTGTAAAAAAGATAAAAACGATGTAGTAGGTTGTACTTATATATTAGATTAGAAATTGACATATATCTTTTCACTTTATAAGTGTAGGTTGTACTTATATACATTCTATCTTAAGTTAGTAAGGTGATAAGACAAAGAATAAATAATAGTATATATGTTATCCTATCAATAGTACTACGGATATTGAAGTATTGAACAAGTTATGAGTTCTATTTGATGTTGTGTTTTTTCTTTCATTACTTTTGGAGGCTACAACAGCGGGAGTTGTTGAGTTTAGATTGAAAATTTCTCTATTGTTTGTTTACATTTATGGTTCTATTATGAGTTTAACAACTGACTCAAGGAAACCTTTGAATGATTGTTGACTACTATTACATTATGTTTGAGAACATGTGCAGTAGTGAAATGAAATGACTATGTCACTGTGAAATAAGGAAAATTACTTAAAATCTAATACATGATTATATATCATATTTATTAGGCACATGCATATATATGCCCTTGGCTTTTAATTTGGATTTCAGTAGTATCATTTTGTTTAAAACTTATTATGAACTGTTGCATTTTATTGGTTGACTATGCAAGTGCCTGTAAAGTGAGTGTTTTAGATTTAAGTAATGTTAGAAAATCAATGTTTTTCAGTTAGCATCAGCTCATTTTTTAAAAATTATTTTATTTATTTTAATCTTAAATTCTAAAGTATAAATCTAAACCCTAAAATTTGACTAACTAAAGTTAGTTCCTTATACTTTCTTTCTAGATTTTAGTGGCAGCTCTTTAAATCATAATATAGACAGTATAATAATAAGCTAAGTTATTAAACCCTTTAAGAGGCTGTGCAATAAGCTAAGTAATTAATTAATTTGTCTTGTTTTAATAACTAAACCATAAACATAATAGTATAGAAAAATTTCTAAGTGTACTGCTATACTAATAGTTCAGTAATTTTTAAAAATTATATATAATACATATAATTAAAATCAACAATCAAAATTTACTGAAACACCAATATACCAATATACTTTCAAGCTTTCCAATAGTATAATACCGCCACTTTCTCTACCTAACATTAGAAAAGGGGAAAAATTCTCTGAAAGGAATTGTACTTGTTTCCATAAGTAAATGGCAAAGCTAAGAGAAAGCAATGAGGTATTGGTCAATGTTGTTGTATCATATCATATCATATGTACTAATCATACTGACATCTATAGTTCATGAGAGAGACACAATATATCATAAACCCATCCATGACATAATTAATAACCATGTTATTTCTAAATTGTCATTATTAATAATAATAAACATCTCATCACAAGAATGTTAGACATATTTAAAACAGGAAATTAAAGATACTTAATTGGATGATTTATTTTTTGTGTATTTATTTTGAATGTACTAGTTCTCTTATTATCAAAGGTTATTATGTTTATCTTATAGTGGTAATTAAGTAATGAATTTAAAGTGCATATATAGAAGAGAAGAGTTTTTATTTTATTTTATTTTTGTGCTAAATATCTATTAAATGAGGCATTTCTTGTTATCAAAATGCCTTGTTATTCCTACCTACCATATGTTTTGACCAATAAATATATTATTATTTCTCGGTTCAAGAAATATGTACAAGATTCTATTTATGTCTAAAGTCTAAACAAAGTGAGTAAACTTGTTCAAGTGATACAATTTGCCAAAAGAAAATTAAAAATATGGATATCATGTTCTTTCTGTAGGGAGCTTGTGATGTTCCATGAAATAGTGTGCAATTTTTCAGTGATGTGCTACATTTTTCAATACAACTAATTAAGATGCACACAAACCTTGTCCCAAGATGTTAGTACAATGCCATTAATATTTATTATTATTAATACTATTATTAGTACTTTTGTATCATATATAATGGATGTCCTTACATTAAAAAATTTTCCAATCAACTTGTGTAGTACAGTACATGGGTGTGATTAATATAACCAAGAACATAATTTGAAAACCTTATCTGTCTAAAAGAGATGCATGTGCTTTCTTTTTATTCCTTTCTTTTTTGAGAAATGTTGTGGATCAAGTTGGTACAGATTAAAGGTTATGTTCTCTAGAATTGATGCATATGACAGTATTTGGAGAAAAAAAAAATGGTAAAGTACGATGTATACAGTGAAGACCATGACTTGTTTTTTTTTTTTTCTTAAAGTTTGCTACCTTTTATGAATCAAAATATCAAATATATGTGCTTATTGTTTAGTGCTATTATGAAACTACTTCTTTTAAAAGTCTAAGTTGATAGAAAAAAATAATATGAATATTTATATCTCTATACTCTTTCAAATAAGAGCTTTTTCTGGATTTACTTAAATTCTACATTTTTTTTTATTTTTTTGTTATTCTTTTTCTTTTAGAATTTATCAAGGATGATGAAACTTTAGATTTTTTAACATAAAACTCTAATACCATGCATTACATATATCATTTCTTTCAAAAGTTTAAGCTAATGAGAGAAGACAATGTGAATAGTTATATCTCTAACAAGAGTCTCTTTAAGATTTGCTTATTTTTGCATAGGCTTTCTTTTTCTTTTTTTATTTATCTTATATTATTTTTTTATTTTTGAGAATATAACTATTCATATTGCCCTTTTTCTATCAGTTTAAACGTTTGAAAAAAGTGGTATAATGATAAAACTTTCTTCAAAATTTTGTCATGTATCAGAGATTAATAAACGTTTTCAAATTTTGCAATATATATACACATATTACTTTAATACTTTTAGGAGATTTGTTTTTATTATTATGATTATTACTATTAAGAAAATGAGATATTCTGTTGATATAACTAAAAAGTTTATTATGTCTACATTGCTATGCAGATTTGGTGACAATATACATAGTTTAGGCTTGAGTTTAATTATTCTAGAATATAGAGTAAATGATTCACAACTTTAGTTCAAATTTAGCTAATTAGTTCATATGGAATCAAATAAGTTTACTCAAGTGACAAGAACTTGGTAGTTAACTTAAATTCTGTTATTCAAGAAGTGAAATACTTTGACAAGTATCTTGGGTCTGTTATTTGAGTCATGCATCCGTAGATGTCGATTCTTGCAAATTTTACACTTACATGTGTTTAGTAGTTGAGATCATAAAACTCATGCAGTCACAATCTGACTCTTTTACATACAAGGAAGCATGGTAAACAAAGAAAGAAGAATAAACTACTATTTCTTCTATCAAAGTTAAAATGCTGACGTATCTAATCATAAATGAATGAAATTAGTTTTCTATTCACAAAAAAATAGACTCTATATGACAAATTTACTTAAACATTAATTTTATTCATGGATAAATTTATCAATGTTATAAAAATTTATGGATATAAATAGTAATTTACATATCTTTCATAAATATAAAACTAACTTTGTTCATTCATAAATATATTTATCAGCATTCTAAACTTATGTGAATAAAAATAATAGTTTAGTAGAAAGAATTTAGTTAATAAAATCTCACCTTTCTAACATGATTAAGAGAAAACCAAACTAAAATTATTAGAAGTGAATTGGTTTTTTGGTTTTTGTTGAAAAACAAGAAATGTCATATAGTAAACCTTATATATATAAATAAATAAATAAACAATGTTCAAGAAAAAAATACAGTGGCAAAATAGACATGATTCAACCTCATTTGTATATATGCAATTGCTTTAGTCTCATCTTAATTAGAAGCAAGAGTATGTAAACTATCTTTTAGGACTGAATAGAATATTAAAGAGACTGTCAAAATTATACTCAATATATGAGTAATTATATTATACTGGAAAAAATACAAAAAGATTTTGAACAATAGATTAATAATAATAGCTGCCTACAATCTTATCAGCTAATCTGTTAATCTTATCATTGGTGCATTTAAAAGAGCTAATATCTAGAATAACATTGAGTACTTTTTGAAAGTAATACGTCCAAATATCCTTCTTTATGATTGTTTATTTACTTATTATTGTTTAACAATACAGCATGCAAGAGACAATTGAACGCTATCGCAGACATACACGGAATGCTCAAACAACACCTAGATCAAATGAACAAAATACGCAGGTTTATTATTATTATTATTCTTATTCTTATAGTTAGTTATACAAGGAAGACAATTATTTTTTTTATTAAATAAGAAAGACAATTATGATACTAGTCAAAAGTACTCTTCATTATTTCCTTGCATCCTATTATATAAATCACGGTTATATATAGAACCCTAATTTTGTATTTACCCCTTTTTTCATTCATTAACAAGAAAAATTTTGGTTTGCATGATTTGCATTTGTCTTATTTTTATCTTTATTTGTATTTCTTAATACCGGTAAACAACCTTAAATTGTTGATAATATATTTTTGAGACAGAAATCAGAACTACAAACTATCTGCAAATAATATGAATAGCTGAGCACTGACCATAGTGAGACAGTGGTAAATAATAAACAATTTGATAATAAATACAATGCTATAGATATTTACTTAAATACACAAATTATTTATTACTCTACTAATTATATGTCTGACCTTGTAATCAATATTTTACTTAGTAGAAATA
>NC_029788.2:115159318-115162340 GCF_000816755.2 Arachis ipaensis | reverse complement strand
TAATTAAATTGTATTTATTAATTCATATCATTGAACTAATACTCTTGTATTATTATTTCAGCTCATTCTATCACTCACTATTTTCCAAAAAAATCATCTTTATTTATAATGTATGGAAATTAATTAGTGTCACATAGTCCACTGGATATATTTTTTTGTTTCTGTTTATAATTATAATGAATAACTAACTATCTCATGATATAAATATTAGTGATAATTGGTTAATTTGAGTTCCATATTATTAAATGGAATTACTGTTTATTTTATGGGTGTACAACAGCATTTGAAGCAAGAAACGGCAAGTTTGATGAAGAAGATTGAGATTCTTGAAGCTTCAAAACGGTTTAAGATCTTGAATTATCTTTATTCAATCTTTTTAACTTCGGACATTTGCATTTCATACTGAATTATGTTCATCATAGCTAAAGAATACAATGTTTTTATATTTTTCTTTCTCTTTCAGAAAATTGGTGGGAGAAGGTTTGGGATCGTGTACCTTAGAAGAGTTGCAGCAAATAGAACAACAATTGGAAAAGAGTGTAATCAGTGTTAGAGCTAGAAAGGTGCTCAAAATACATAAAAAATATTATTGATGATTAAGTTTTTTAATTTAATTTAATTTAATTTCTATATACAGTTAGCTTAAAATTCTTGTTACCTTGATATATCCAATTAAATGTTGCAATGTAGATAAATAACATCATTTGTATTACATAACAATACTGACTGGTTCATCTATCTATACATGAGACTTTTGCATTAGAAATTGAAAGTCCTTTTTAGATTACTCAAATACTAACCAAAATTTTTTATAATTTTTCAGACTCAGGTTTACAAGGAACAAATTGACCAACTAAAGGAAAAGGTAATAAATTTATATGTATTTGCAAGGTTATTGAACTTAAATCCATGCATATATAGTCGGATTTTGTAATACATTAATGTGATAAAAAACTGAACTTCCAAACTAAATTGGTAGCACTTAATTTCTATTTTCCAAACTTTACATACTTTTCTTCAAGAGATTTAAGACCCAAATTAAAATGGTATACATGTATCTCATCATAAAAAATGGTTTAGTTTATTCTCATTCCTTTCTTTAATTTTATTTTATTTTTTATAATTATTTTAAGAAATTACATTGTCTTCCATTATAGTTGTTACATACAAAATTTTTGAAAATTTAAGTTAGGTGTAATATAGGTATGAAAAAGATAATTACATAATATCACTTAATCTCAAAACAAAGTCCATTTATTCATCAAGTTCACATAATTTTCTAGTGTGTAATAAGAATTATTCTATTCTTTAAGATTGTATATGGTATTTACTTCTACGCATTATTACGAGTACATGATACATGTTAAAACAAAAAATGCTACAAGGTTTTAGTTATGATTTCTAAACTTAGATATACAAAAGAAAAGATTTGAATTTTGTCACAGTTTTCTTCGTACCTTTTTAATCTTTATGGATATTTGCTGGATCTTTATTGGATTGACGTATGTTTGTCTTACATAACAAAGAGTGATCTAATGTGTTTGCAATGATAACTCAGGAAAAAGCTCTAATTGCTGAAAATATCAAGCTTTCAGAACAGGTGAAATTACCTATAGTTACTTCTATATCAAGTCATTGTTTATTTTGCATATATTTGCTATAGAATTTTGTTTTAAATTAAAAAAATTAGAAAAGTTAAAAAAAATTACAATTGAATTTATAACTTATATTGTGTATAAGTTTCAATATTAAAAAAAAAATTGAACTTTTTCTGTCTGAAATTGATATGCATGTGCAGTATGGCATTCAAGCACCACAGGCAATTCTAAAGGATCAAAAAGAAAATGAACAATCCTACCCAGAAAGTAGTAGTCCAAGTTCAGATGTGGAGACTGAATTATTCATTGGACTACATAGGTCTAGTTGAGATAAACAAAAATTAACCTTCCATCATCAGTATGACCTATGCAAATGTATAAATAAGAGGAAGTCCTATTATCTTATTTTATGCACGAGTAATCTCATATCAGATATGTTATCAGTATTCCTATAGAGATCAATAATAATACTGGCATCCGAATAGGTTAATTCAGTCAGTAGTAAAACTTAAAATTATGTTTAGGTACTACTAATAGTAGTTTTATGCTTAGAGTTTAATAAAGGCTTTTTCCTGATTCTTTAGCCTTTATTTTATTATTACCAGAAATTTCATATGATGTGTCTGTTCACTTGTAATTAATTTCATATGATGGTTTGGTAAAACTTTTTGAAGAGGTGTTTGTGTTTTTTAAAAGTAGAAGCTCTTCATTTTGTGTTTGGATAAATCAAAAAGATCATGTGCCTGTACTTGTAATTTTTAAAAGATTGCAGTACTTTTAAAAACAATTAAGGTGGAGCATTTTAAAATTAGCTTGTGTTTTTCAAATTTTAAAAGTCTAATATAACTTCATATATTGACTAATTTTCAAATTTAACTTTTAAATTTATGTCTTTTATAATATTTTTAAATTTTAGAAGTTATTTTACCAAACGTAATTGTTGTTGCTTGAATTTATTAAAAGTTATTTTTAATTTAATTTACCAAATATAAATGCTACATTTTTAAAAAACGAGTAATGCTAGGTAGATAAAAAAAACAGTCAGAAGTTGCCTTATTTAGCATTAATTAATTATCGTAACAATTAATGAATACTAAATAAGGTAAGTTATAGCCTTTTTGGCTGATTTTATTTGGTTACCAAATATTTCTGTTAAAAATTTATCTTTTAAAAACTAGTTTTTATAAACTACTTTTAAAAAGTAAAAGTTTTTTCAAATTAAACCTAAGTCTACATTACATTTAAGTATTTAACTCACTTAGTGTCTCCCTTGTTATGGTTATTATTTTATATTGGATAACTATAGTTATACAATAGTATTAAATATATAATCATTATGTTTTTATCTATTAGTTTAAATTTTTGAAATAGATAACTTTATGATATGTTAAAAAAAATAGAAAAAAATAAAAATGTGAGAGTAT
>NC_029788.2:115156897-115159251 GCF_000816755.2 Arachis ipaensis | reverse complement strand
CTAGTGATAAAAAGTAAAATATCTATTTACTGAGTAAAATATATTTATTTTATTAATTAATACTAAACTTAGATTAACAATTCCATTTATGCCGTGACATGTATCTGTTCTTAAATGGGGGATAGCCGGTAGCCACCCTCTTGAAAACAATAATAATAGAAGAAAAAATTGTTTTCTTAAATATCTCCAAAAATATAAATAGGCAAACCCACAAGTTCAAATCAAGATGTGGCTGAGTAGTGAAAAAGGAAGAGAAAAATTTATTGCTATCCTCTAAACTACTAAAAATTTAATACTCATGTTCTTACTTTGCTGGAAAAAGTTTAGAAGAACATGCATGTTATATCCATATTTTTTTCAGAACAAGTCTTAGTTTGGTGGCAAGAATTGAATCTTTGATGATTTTGGGCTGCACATAGTATAGTTTGATAAAAATGATAATAATTAATACAAGTTCTTCTTTAATTTCTATGCTCATTAATTAAAATGGGAGCAGAAGTCTAATGACAGCATCTTTTGTTGGGAGTGAAGGTATGGCCTCTCTCCTTGTCATTGTGACAGCAGCACTTGCATTTGCAAATGCAAGAGCTTCCCTCAACTTTCTCTCATCCTGTAACAAATAATCTTGTTTAGCAGAGGATTAATTCAACATTATTATTCAACTCACATTATATGCCTTCAAATTTTTTTTTTTTTGGTGACTATATGCCTTCAATTTGATAATGAATAAGTTCTATAATTGGAATGACCGAATGAGTATTGTTATGTCAATATGGTATAAACTCTAATAAATAGGTAATCTATCAACTCAAAATACATTATTAATTATATTTAAAAAATATTTCTCAACTATATATAATTTAAATGTTTAATTATTCTGTTGGTCCTTTAAATTTTATCAAATTTTTAATTAAATTTTTATATTTTTTCCTTTTAATTGGGTCTCTATACAGCTTTTAATTTTATAATTAGATCTTTAATAGTGTAAAAAATCTTAGAGTTAACTGAATATTTCTTTGTAAATTGAAGGTATTCATAATTAAAAATCTAATTAGATCTTTGACCGTATATATTTTGGGAGAAATATTCTGTTAATTTTAACGTTTTTGATATGAAAAAGGACTTAATTACAAAATTAAAAGTAGTGTAAGAACTCAGTTGAAAAGAGAAAAAAAAATATAAAGATCTAATTGAAAATTTGGTGAAACTATAGAGACTAACAGAATTATTAAACCTAATTTAAATAGAAAAAAAAAACTTACATATTTGAAAATATTTCAAACATACAAATTTTAAAAGCTTATAAGTCCTAAAATATGAGAAGACTATGTCATTTGAGTTATAGTTTATTGGCGAATAATTCACATATTAAAATAGACATAACATTGTTTGAAATTTAAGGTTAAATAGATGTGGAAAAGTAAATGTTGACCTTATAAATATATTTGCGTGCAGAAAGAATGCTCAATAATCCAGCCAGAAAAGCATCATCTGCGCCATCTGTGTCAACTACTTCCACTTCAAACCCACGAACCCAACCTTTATAGTCCTGCATGTTCATGCACACTTACATTTAATTTGAACATCAATAATTTGACCCTTAATTTTGAAATGCCTTTGAAGGACTAATTCAAAAGTATTTCCGACTATTTTTCAAGAATCAAGAATGGCAATGTTCATTTGCATAAATATATGTAATGAATTGAAGGATCAAAAGTAGAATAATCAAATTTATCTACAATAGTATAATAAAAATCTTTTAAGATGTCAAATTGGTAGCAAATTTTGTGTGTATGCATAATATAATTGATGTAGAATATATGCTATAAAAATAATAAATTTTATTAATTATGTAACATTGTTTATATTTTTTTTTTTACTAAAGATAGGAGATTCGAACCCATAACCTCTTAATTGAATATAAGGAGACTATGTCATTTGAACTATAACTCATTAGCTAACATTGTTTGTATCTTGAAAAACCTAAATTGATTGGATTCATCAGGAAGACTTAATTAGACAAAAATTTAACTAGTTATTTGGTTATTTCTTTCGGTAAAAATGAATTTCTGGTTGATAATACTTTTTGAAAAAACATATGGATTTCTGATTTTTCAGAAATAATAATTTTGTTAGCCACATGCATAAATTTTGATTCTCTATTTATTGGTGTAATTAATTACCCGAGTGTAGTATCTACAGCCACGTGGTCCTTCAGTGACAAGCAGAAGCTTGAGATGAGGGTGGAAGAGTTTGTTCATAATAACTTGGTCATCGTAAGGGTCATCACCTTCACTCAAGAACCGAACTTCTTCCGAATTTAGCTGTCCTCGCCAAAAATAAAAAACCACGTT
>NC_029788.2:115156142-115156468 GCF_000816755.2 Arachis ipaensis | reverse complement strand
AGATTGTAATCTTATTAGAAAGATATGCTCTTTCGTTGTTATTGTCTAGAAAAACATGCTCTTCTTTTTATTTCATCATTTTTTTTAATTCGTATAAAATGTAAAGTATTTTATTTTGATTATTGTCCTGGTGATGTAGCTAGCTGAATGGCACAATAAAATGTATCAATATTTAATATAAAGGTAAAATTTAACAGAAAAACTTATTGGAGGAACTATGATCAAATATTTAAATGTTTAAAGTATAATAATAAATTTTTTAATTTTTGACAAAATACATTAAAATAATATTTAATCAAATATCTTTTAGAATATTCTTAAAATAT
>NC_029788.2:115152589-115155659 GCF_000816755.2 Arachis ipaensis | reverse complement strand
TACATAACCATACACATTTCAAATGCTGAGAGATAAGATAAAAAATAGCATATCTCAACATCTGAAATTTTATTCTGTGACCAGACGATGCGCGTAACATAAGTGCACTCGAAATATGTTTTACTTAGGAGATTGGGTACTAAATATTCGAAATACATTTTAATTTAGAAGAAAATCTTAATATTCCAAATACGTTAAATTCAGAAACGAGTTACCCAAGATACGTGAACATGTTTAATCTGAACCTTAGCGTTTGAGATATATATGATTAAATATTTACATAATTACTTCATATTTTATGTATTTTTGTAATTTATATATTTATTTAATTTAAATAAAAAATTCAGATTTGTGCATCTTAGCCCGACATAGAGAAAATTCTGTGGGTCCCACCTTAACACTCCGCCAACTTTAATTTATCCAAACTAAAAGAATTATAGTCTTTTTGTGCTTTTGTCTTTGTTTCCGAGTGGGATGACTTTGTGTGTTTTATTGTGCTGAAATTATTCTCTTTTTTATGAGAGTTGCATAAGTTAGAACAGTGGAAAGTTAAATCCCAAATAAATTAAATAAAGTAAAATTATACTTGAATATCATTTTTGACATTAAATTTCTCATCCAGAAGAAAAAAACAATGTGAGGTACGTCAAGAATTAACATTGGAAAGAATATTTTTATATTTTTTCCACGGAGCCAGATGTGTATTATCTGTGTATATATATATGTGTTACATCTTAAGAAGATTACAAGACAAAAGTAAAATCAACATAAAATTAAATTTTAAATTTAAATAGAGAAATAATAAGTTATCAACTAACATTTCCAATTAGTAATATTGCTATGTCATTTTTCTTTGATTATAAGCATAGAATTATAGTTAAAAAATTATCACATAAGTAAAAAATATCAAGAAATAACATAATATTTACCACACTAATACCTGAAAAATATACTATTAGAAATACAATAATTATTATCGAATTTTACCTTTGGATTTGGTTGCAAAATTCGACAGTAACAAATGTATTTCTAGTGGTGTGATCGATGTCTATATAAAAATTATGTTGGAAGATATAAGTTTATCTTAATTAATTTACTTGTTAGTTATAATTAAGCACATAAACATATTATTTACCTTAATAATGTCAGCGAAGTTCCAAATATTGAAGATGCCTTCTCTAGCTGCCTGTGAAGATGGCCATATTGGCAATGTCAAATTTGGGGCATAAGAAAGGAGACAGCCACACATTTTGGCCAAATTCATTGCTGCAAGGTGTGATGACTTTGAAGGCTCCATCACTAAGCTAAATGAACTGTAATGAAATATTGTTGCCTGCATCATTATGCAATAAATATTTCATAAATTCATAAGTTTGGTTCATCTCATATATGATGAAATTTGCTGTCTATACTATTTGATGTAAACACTCATCATAATAAAGTTCATCAAATAGCATTGTACACGTATGTTGATCAAAATAAACAAAGTGAGTTCATTAAGAATTGGCATGATTATTAACTAGTTTATTAATTAATTACCTTCTTAATAAGCCTGACATCAAGTTCTTCAGGTCGAATAAGCATATCAGCACTTGGGTGTCTATAAAACAAGAACTGAGGCTCACCATCACTCTTGAGTGCATAAAATGCCAGCATTGTCCTTGCATATTCATCAAACAGAAGCCCAGAATTGTCAACACCATTTTGCATCAGAATATCACTTAGCATATACCCAAATTCGTCATTTCCGACCTTACATTGCAAATATTATTATTTATTAGACAGATGATATGGACTCAGGTAGAAATTCTCAAGTTTTGTTGGTTGCAACCAATTATCAAAATTAGAAAGAAAGCAATGTCATTATGTGAATTTGAGTGCGTAATGAATTTGTGAAGTCACCTTGCCAATGAAAGCAGAAGAAGCACCGAGTCTGGAAATTGCAATAGCAACATTGGCAGTAGAACCAGCAGGGGATTTCTTATATTCAACAGCATCAGCAAGGGACACTCCACTCTCTGTTGGCACCAAATTTACCATCATCTCTCCAAAGCACACAACCATTGCTGCTTTTTGATGCTGCTGCTGATGCCGGCTACTATCTCTTCTCCCACGTGACCATGATGATGACCTCTCTCTCCCACTACTTCTACTTGATGACGACTCTGCTCAATAATAATCTTTAACATTTTAGATTACTCATCTTCACAGATAACCTTTTTTCATTGTTAATTTCTAACCAAAACTAAAAGACGCACTAGTGAGTTAACCACTTGACCAACTCAAATTCATGGTATCGGTTAGCAGAATTTAATTAAAATAATTTCTAATGCTAACAACTTAAATAACATAAAAGCTGATCGGAACCAATAATAGATGAATAACATAAACCCCATCACTAATTTCATGTATTTCTTAATTTAATAATCAAAACAAGATTCTTTTAATGTCCAAAAAAGAAATTGCTCATAATCAACATTCCAGTTGTATATCTTAACATTTCTTGAGGCATAATTAAATTAATATCTGAACTATTATTTTCGCATAAAAATATTTTCACGCGAATCAAGAGGCATACCAAGAGAGGGATTAGAAACAAGACGGAAGCTTCCGGAGCGACTGCGGGACTTGCCAAAGATAGGAGGGAAGCAGCAGCCTGTCCCTGGAGCAGGAGGCTTCATCTTCTTGTTGAAATCAGCAACCCTCCTCTTTGGAGAGTTACTACCAATTCACCATAGAAATCATGCATAGCATTGTTTTTTGTTTCCTTTTACTATTTTTTTAACCTTTCCTCCGATTTCAATGGAATTTTATCACTTACTTTTCCTATTAATACCCCAATGTTGTTCCTTTTTGCCCAGAATCCAACACATTACACATGCAATCCTAACTAATCATTCCGAAACATTTCATTTTCACTTTATACGGTTGACAATTATTGTAACAAAAATGCCGGTACCCGGTAACGGGAATCATATTTCATTTCTTTTACAATAAGTATTTTTTATATTATTATATATAAATTATTATTTTTAATTATAATAATTCATAATTCACTTTTTACTTATTA
>NC_029788.2:115134911-115152284 GCF_000816755.2 Arachis ipaensis | reverse complement strand
TATTAGGTAACCAATTATATGTATAAGGTATCGGATATGATAGAAGTTAATTTAATAAAATATAAATAAAAGTTCAAATGACATAATCTCTATATTTATCTAAAAAGTTGTGAGTTCGAGTCTTCCTATCTATGGTTAAAAAAAAATAGAATATGTATATTAACTGACATAAAAAGTGATTTAAAAAAAAAAGTAACTTAGTCTAATTACCATTATACCATTCCTCATGCCTAGATACACTCATATTTAAATTCTCTCATTGTAATAATGAGGAGTGCTAGGAAGCAGCAATTTTTGTGTTTTGTAACCATTAATTGGCCATCAATAATATTTTTAATGGTGTGAGATTTCATCCAATAGTAAAAAATCACTCATTTTTCTTTTAATGATTAAGTACTAATCACAAAATATAAAAATTGCTGACCCTTAGATTTTTTCTGTAATAATTCCAAAATCTCCTTGTTTCTTTAGACTCACATATAGCTCATTCGATGAGCCTTTATAAGGCCAATGTGGAAAAAGAATGATAACTTGCGAAAATAGTATAGAGTGGACCACACCAATCTACTGTAGATGCATAAATTTTTTGTACCGGTTTGGGTTTAGTTTTGTTTGTGTCGAGCCGTAATGTTCTTGAACCTAAATTAGACCGGTTTAGAATCAAATTCATTTTTTTCACCATTTTTTTTTGTCGAATTGACCGGTTCGATTCGGGTTTTATAACCCTACCCCTCTCCTCCCCTTTCCTTACTTATTTTCTTAATTAACTTTTTCCATCAAAGTATTATTTTTTTCTATCTAAAATTAAAGTTCACCCCTCCCCCAATAAAATCAAATAAAAATACAATGCGAATTGAAGTACTTAGCTAGGTACAGTATATTGTGCAGCGTGAAGAATGCAACTTGACGGTTAAGAAGAGAGTTAGTTAGTTAGTTCTCAACTAACTGAGATAAGTTTTGACAACGTGCAGAGTTTTATTGTCTAAGATTTTGCTTTTCCAAATTTCTCTTTAAAAAAAAACCAGCTTGTCATATTGTTACGTAGCAGAGCATAGTGTTAATTGCATGGCTTCTTCAAGAATCGTACTTGATTGATTTGCGTGAAGTGCAAGAAACAGTGTACCAAAGAGTTAGTGATCAAGAAAAAGAGAAATGGAGGAAGAAGCAAGGTCTCGGTCGCAACCACCGGCACACCCGTCACGACCACCAACACCACCTTCTTCTGACCACCAAATTCTCCCTGTCTGTCTCTCTCTCTCTCTCTCCCTCTCCCTCTCTCTCTCCCTCTCCACGTTCCGTTACTTTGTTTTAATCATAGAAGATCATAAATTGAAATCATCTCTGGTATACTGAAAAAATGAATATCATATATGTCACATTTCTGATATAGATAGTTAGATATATAAATTGAAATAAAAATTCTGAGTAAAATGATTGTTTCTTTAAATTTTTATTTTTTATTTTTCTTACAGCATGTTTCTTTTTCTGTTTTGTTTCATGCTTGTTCTGATTTCTTTTTAATTTTGTTTCCAAAAATTGCTTGCAGATTCCTCCCCCTTCCCCATATGCGGTTATTGTAACTTTCGTTAAGGTATTTCTTTTCATTTCTTGGATGCTCTTTAATTTGTGTGTGATAGAACATACAAATTTTCTCTGAATTATTGCTTTATGATGTGGCATAGATTGGAAACAATCATAGCCTGGATGACTTTGCAGGAACAGAAATCAATATCCCATGGTATCTTACGTTTATATGGAGGAAGGATGCTAATCTTCGACAGCTAACTGAAGTAGTATGCACAAAACTCTCTTCCTTATTATTTTTTTATTATTCTGATTTATTTTTTGAATAAACACCCAAATTGATCTCCAAAATATCATAAGTTCCAATAAAGTTTTATTAATTCATAGAGAATTATTCTCATTAGATAAATTAGTCCTTCGATCATTTTTGGTAGACGAATAAATCCTAATAAATTTTATTATAAGACAATTAAGTATAAAAAATATCATCAGTATAAATTATGCACACCACAATAACAATATTGCGGCCACAGCTACGGTTGTTAACCATAAATTGTGAAATCATGGATGGTTATGGAAAAGTTGTTTTAATTTTGTGTCAAGATATATAGTCGGATGATGTCAAAATGTGATGAACTTAATTGTCCATTATGTAGTGTTTCAGGTTATAAAAATGGCAACTTCTCATAAAACAAAAGATTCATTATTTACCATTATCTGTTTGTGTTCTCTGTTATCTGTAATTTCCTTGAGGAGCATATATGATTTTTTCCCCTTTCTTTTCATTAATTGCCCTGTTTTGTAGACGATTTTATCTAGTGGAGTTAACTATTAATTGTTGTTATTATTGCCTTATTGGTTAATTGCATATATTTTAAAGATAAAGGAAGCTTTTCCGTATTTAAGAGAAAATGGTCAAAATACAAGGCTCTACTTTGCTCGAGTGTTTACCAATGAACGTGGAATTCGCGAAATTCGTACGGTAAATTTTCTCTATTCAAATGTTTTTTGTTTCTATTTTATTTTATTTCAACTTTTTTAGGGACTTAGTATATTGCCCGGTTTTCATACTAATTTGCCAATTATTTTATAAATTTATGATCAAATTATCAATTTTTTCAAATTGTTTATCTATATATATTATTTGGGTAAACTATTATTTTGGTCCCCTACGTTTGGGGTGAATTCTATTTTAGTCCCCAACGTTTAAACTGTTCTATTTAAATCCTAAAAAGATTTGATTTGCATCAATCAAGTCCTTCCGTTAAATGGGTGTCAAATTATTGACGCCGTGTCCGACGTGGCAAAGTTGGCAGTTTGCCTGTAGTTAACAGTTGGAATTGAAAGCAGGGAAAAAAAAAAGGAAAATAAAGTCCACAACAAACTTGGCTCTATTACCCTGACTGCTAGACACTTCATATTTGTCCCTACCAGCATATATGGCCAGCCACTCCCCACCCTTATCAAACTTCCTTTCAATTTTCTTGTTTATTTTTGGCAATATTTCTCCGGCATATGTTACTATACTTTGCCTGTTATCAGACCACCTATTCATAAGATAAACCCTAATGTCTTCTAGCATGGAAACAATCGGTTTCTCTCTAGCCTCTACAATAACAGAGTTAAAACACTCACACATGTTGTTAACAAGTGTATCCACTCTAGGAAAATAATTAAACCTGGACTTGCTCCAATACTTGGCAGGGATCTCCATGAGATGATTTTAAGCTCCTTGATCAACCTGCTGAATCTCCTTCATCCTCCTCTCCCATTCCTGGACATATGTTGCCTTTGCAGCCTTCCACATCATAATCTTTAGCTGAACACCTGGGAACCTTTTTCTGAAGTTGCTATATAAGTGCCTGACACAAAAATGGTGGTCTATGCCAGGCAGCAACTCATCAAAAGTTGGGATCAATCCCTTTAAAGCAGAATTTAAAAACATCACCAGTCAATAACAGCAAGACATGAATTAAAGAAAGAATTAATTACACAAGTTTAGGTTGAGAGTTACCTTTTGTTGGTCGCTCATGAATGTACACCATCTGATCTTATCAACTCCCAAATCATCACACAGATTCAACAAAAACCATCTCCACGAATCTTTCGTCTCTGCTTCAACAACAGCATAGGCAATTGGCAGAATCTGATCATTGGGGTCCCATCCAATTGCTGTTAGCAGTTGACCCCCATATGGAGTCTTGATGAAGCATCCATCAAGGCCAATCATGGGTCTGCACACCATGAAACTCCGTTTACAAGCTTCCAAGCAGATATAGATCCTCTGAAATCGTGGTCTCAGGTCCGTACCAGGAGGTGGTGTCTCTAGCTCAAATTCAGGAGGTCTCTCCACTTGTATCTGAACAGTGGACCCTGGATTAGACCTCAGTAACTCCGCAGCAAGTCATGAATCCTCCTATATTACTCTCCGTAAGTACCATTAATTTCATCCAGGGCTTGCTGCTTCACTCTGGCAGCTTTGGTCATTGTGAGATCCACATTCCACTTGCTATGAGCCTTCTTTATCAAACTTCTCAACTTGATTTTCGGGTTTTCACAGATCTTCTTCATAAAAGCCTTACTTAGCCACTGAGAACTCATTATACCAATCTTGGTGGCCTTAGAGCATGTGTGTTTCTTGTAACAGCTTGTCAGTTGCCATGAATCCTCTCGCTTCATCTTATGGCAGTAAGCAAACCACTTGCAACCTTCTTTACAAACAGCTTTGCACCGGTGGCTATCACACTTCGAGAACCATATTCCTCTACCACTGTGCACGGCATAGCTCGTTACACATTCTTTAAAAGCATTCCTATCTACGTACATTGTCCCAACCTCCCATTTATACTCCTTCATATTCTTCAATCCCTTATACACCGGGTACCTCCTGAACAAGGGATCCCCTTCATCATCACTTACAGGGACATCCCACAACCCCTCACTGTCATACCCATCATCCTCATCCCTTAATCCAGCAGCCACCACTTGCTCTTTACCCTTATTAACACTGCCACTTTGCTCTCCTTGTTCTCTCTCAGTTGGAACACTCTGTTTCGGCCTTTGAGGATCTTTTGTAGTTGTGACTTCAACATCATACAAACCCCCATCAGCATTCCAATCATCATCGCTGTCATCAAATGCAACATGCAGATCAGTATCTCCAGAGCTATTTTCACTCCATTGTTCATCACTGTCCCCCTCATCATCAATTCCTGGCTGGTAGTCATCATCCTCAGATTCTTCATCACCTGAGAAATCTGACCCCTCTGACCTCTCTTCATCACCATCCTCCAGCACATCATTCTGGGCTTTTGTCACCACATTGGGCTTCTCACCCACCTTGGCCTGAGCAACAGATTGGGCCTTGTGCAACTGGGCCTTGTGCAACACAATTGGACCAGGCCCAATAGTGTCTGCAGTGGGTGCAGCAGCCTCATCACCATCTATCTCTTCAATTTCCTCAATAGTGCAGCCTTTCCTAGTAGTAGTAGAATCTTTGTGCACAACAAAAAGCTCCACCATGTTGTCCCTCATTCCAATTCTAGCCATGTCCATGGCATCCTTGTCTGTGTGAAGCATCCTCAACCCTACATCTGTTTCATCGTTCAGAGACTTATACCACATTGCAGCGATATTCTCTACCACATATCCCTGTTCGAGCACTATCTCCATAGCCTCGAACCTGCTCCACCTATCTTCATCACAGTAGTCCACTATCGAAGTCTCACCCCCCACATAGTGTAAAGGTTCACCATCAAACCCGAACTTCCCCCCATGGTGTATCTTGACACTAAAATAGCTCATCTCTCGACCAAACTGTTACACAAACACAATACACTTCATAAAATTCTCACATTGACCAACAACAACAGAAATGCATAAATAAAATCACTAGGGCAAAACAAAGACTTCCAAAACAGAACAAGAAACGAATATGAAACTACAAAACAAAACAATCACACATCAACATACATCATTACATATAAACCCGCATTAAGATGAAAACCAAATGGGTTCATAAGATTTGACAATGGAATACCTGACACAATCTTCTCCCGGAAAGCAAGGGTTTCAAACTCACTGCTGCTGTGGAGCTTAAACGTAACTGAACGACAATGTCACTTCTCTGGCTGCGAATCGCAATCTTTCAGTGACTAGTGGTAGGGTTTCTGGCTTTTCCTTTGCGTTTCGTGCTTCACAAGAAGAAGAAGAAGAGTCAGGGTAAGCAGCATGCGTTATGTCCAAGGGCGGGAAGGCTTACACGTTTACTAACCACTATCAACTCTTCCTTGCCACGTCGGACACGGCGTCAATAATTTGACACCCATTTAACGGAAGGACTTGATTGATGCAAATCAAATCTTTTTAGGATTTAAATAGAACAGTTTAAACGTTGGGGACTAAATTAGAATTCACCCCAAACGTAGGGGACCAAAATAATAGTTTACCCATATTATTTTTACTATGGTGGATTGGTGGCATTTTTTTTTGCTCTGCACAAAATTTGTTAAACTAGAAACGTATTTGACTCAGAATGAAGACGCTAAAACATGCAAGATGCGCTAAATGGTTTTTTTCTTTTAGCAATTTTGTATTTTGCAAGAAAGAAAATTAAAACGCTGTCGTAGGAAAAACAATAACAGGCAAATAGATAATTTGAAAAGTGTGACAGATTAGCAGTTTGTAAAAATTAACATGTTAATATAAAAGCCTTTCAAAGCCAATCAGCCATTTTTTCTTCATTTTTCATTTTTTTGAAATAATACATGCTATATATGGCTTCCCCATAATTTAGTCGCATGTAGATTATGTAATATTTTCGTCACTTTGTATATTTTTTAATGTAGCTTCAATTCTTTCTAATAAATTGTGTGCATATTTGATTGGTTGATGAAGCTGGGAAGGACAATGTGTTTTGCTGAAGAAAGAAGACTAGATGACTTTAAGCTGTTACTATCTGAATTCCAAGCAAGTGACCCCATTTCTCTCTACTTTATTTAACTATATATATGTGCAATTTATTTATTAACATTATTGGTGACTCTGTTGTTATTATTTTTGGCAGATTGGTGATTACTTGGATGTGTCAATTCACTATCCCACCGGCTTAAAGATTCAAGAAAGAAGAGCATTGACTTCGAGCCTATTTCCTCACTACTAAAACATTTCATTGTTATGTTGCACATGCACATGCTTAAGAAGGTTTCAGTTTAGTTTAGTGTTACAACTACAATCAGGGGAAAAAAACATCTTTTTTTTTTAAAAAATTCAACAGTGATAGCTAGTTTGATCTTCTGGCCAATGGGAAAGCAAAAACTAAAGAAAGAAAGTGACTATTAGAGTATGGTGAGTTTTAGCCTGGGCCTCCCTGATTCAGGTGCCATATGCGCCTCGTACGGAGTCAGGTGGTGTCACAAGTTGTTGGTGACGCGTGTTACAATTTCTTTAAAACCTGACAAATAGTACATATTCCCTTAACCAGCTAATTGCTGAAGAAGTTTTTGGTGAAATAGTGATTCATTCCCTACATTTGGGTTCGTATGTAATTATTAAAAATGTGGATATGTGAAGTTAAATATAGAAATAAGTTTTTGTGGATGGACTTTTTAAAACAATTTGATTTGGGCTGGGGCTTAGTCTTATTTGTAGGCTAGTAGTGTTAGCCCATTAGTAGTTGGATAATAATTTTTATTCACCTTTATTCAACTTCTGACCCATTAACACTCTAACCCATGTAGAATTTCAAAAGGAATCCATTTACAAGTGGAAAAAAATGAAGCCTGGAAGAGTGCATGAAGCGTTTTCTCTTCTTTGCCGTTACAAAGGGCCATGTCCCTGGTGTGTACACTAGCTGGGAGGAGGCCAATGAACAAGTTTTAAATTTCATCCATCCAGAATTTCATTGTTTCAATAGCTATGAACAAGCCACATTATGCTTTAAAGCTAGAATATATATGATTTCCTTAGAGAAAGCTGCGACATCTGAACTGAGTGGAAACTCACGCGAAGCATCTAGTCAAAAGCTTCCATTGTTATGTGGTGGAGCACGTAGGCGTCCTGTTGTGACATGTAAGGACTATAATTAAATTTTTTACTAAGGTCCCCGTCCTTCCTCCTTTACTTTAGATGTACAGTTAATTTTTTTTGTTTCACTGGCAGGGCTTCCAGTAATTCCCGGGGAGGAGTTGAACGGTGACTTTGCCATTGTCAGTGACATGGAAGAGTGGCTGTTGAAGGCCTGCTACGAGGCTAAAATTCCTGGTCCCTGTTTCTTCAAACAAGAACGTTTCTTGAGAGATGACGGTCCGTACTTCGGGTTCACTGTGGTTGTTCCCGGCGACCCATTTGAGATTCCACTTTCTGTTAAGAGGCGGTTTTCTTTAAATGAGAAGGCTGCACGAGAGGATGCTGCACTGGAGATGCTAGACCGCGTGGTTGAGTTATCTGGAAAGGAGATCCGCGACTTTAATTACTCAAAGGTGAAACTTCTTCGTGACTCAAACTCTGCACTTCGTGCTAAGGTTGGTCAGTTAGAGGATGCATACGAGAAACTCATGGCTAGCTATGAATCTCTTCTAAACGCCCACATTGAAGGACAATCACCTTGAGACCGTTTCGAAATTTAGTTAGTATTGATAATGTTTTTTGTGTTGTTTAAGAATGATTTGTTATTTCGTAATCTATTGTTGTTTTAGTATGTTAATTTAAGTGGTGTATGTTTAAATTAAATATCCCTGTGTTTTTGGCCTGCCGCGAATTTCATTGGAACTTTAAGTAATGTCTTGTTCCAGTTTACAAGCTTTTAATGCAAATGAACCATTATTATTTTGTCAACTATAAATCTGACTCTTATGTAAAGGTTGTTCTGTAACACTGTGGGGGAAGAGGATTTGTCATTTTGTGTTAGGTGATTTTGCCAGTCATACAGGATAGATTCATTTAATGCCGTTTGAAAGTATGAGAGAAAGTTTAGGTACTTGATAGACATAATAATTGCATTCTTGTTGTTTGTATAGCAGTGGATAACTATAATTTTTTGGTTTTGTCGTTTTCGTCACGTAATAGAAGTTTAATGTAGTGAAGTTAGAATACTTTCTTTTTTGGAGTTTTAGTTAATGCTGGTGCAATTAGTGTTGTTTATTGTTAGTCGCGCTAGACAATAATCCAATGCTAAAAATGAATACGTGTTGAAGAAGATGTAGCAACTAGTAAGTCGAACATTGGAAACAAGAAATTAAAAGTTTAGCCCCTTATCAGAGCCATATAAAGTACCAAAATGCTAATGACCATGATAACAATAGCAGGACGCGGGTTGCATCTCTCTGACTTTGGTGTGCAGTGGTTCACGTCCCGAAGTCCGGCTACTTCCAGCGTGTGTTGGTGATGCTGAGCTTGTTTTTGCATAGACATGGGTACGTCGTGGACCAGTGGTGGGGGTATCAAGGCAGTAGGTACATGATTAGGAGACAGCACCTGTTCGGAGTCATGCTGTAGTACGGCCTCTCCGTGAATGGAGAGGTTGTCAGTGAATATCTGCCATGCCATGAGTGCATCTTGAAAGTTGCTATAGGATTGGTGGAGGTTGCTGAAAATCCATCAACTTGCAATTGGCAAGCAGGCCAGTTGTCGTAAATTCCAGGCACTCTCCCTTTGAAAACAACATAGAATTTCTTTCTTAGAGTCACCATGTCGCAATAGTAAGATCTTGTAGGAGTTTTGAGGTTGATATGAGTTGTGAGACAGCTTCCTGGAGGGGTTTATATAGCTCAATTTGAGGCAATTGTTTGTTAGGTTATTCAATGGAGCAATCAATATTGGTATTTATTTTCCTAACGGTTACTGAGATTTGGAATAAATAAAACTAACGTAGTACTATGGCCCAAGTAAGTAAAGGACAATGGACCCATATTGGCCAAGAGAAAATCATTGCCAAATGGTTAATTTTTTTGAAACTAAATAAAGATAAGTAATCATATGAGTACAATGATACGACTACGTTTATTGGAAATAGATACAATTTAAATTTAAATTTAAATTTAAACTTTATCAATTTAAATTTTAACTTAAAAAAAATATATTTTTTTATATTTTCAATTATTGATTGCATTAGAAAGAACAAATTAAGTAAAAAAGGAGTACTGACAAGTTATAATAAAAATTTTCTAAATTTTACGACATACATTTAAGTTTTTCTTTTATAAATAATGAGTAAGAAGGGTGTTAAAAATATAATTTTGCATAAAAAATGTAAATTAGATAAAAAAAATGGGATGTATAATATACTTTAATATTATAATTTTCGGTATTTTTTAAAACTATGAGAAGTACGTAAATTGGAGGATTCGATTTGTGTTTAAAAAAAATATTGGGTATACAAATCGGACCCTCCCATTTATGTTTAAAAAATAAAAAAAATTGAGGTACATAAATTAGAGGATCCAATTTCAAATTTCTAAATTAAAATCCAGATTTTATTAAATTGTTAGTATTCATTGGTCATATAATTTTTTTAATCAACTTTATTGATGCATATTTTTTATATTTGCCTTTCTATAATTTTTAATTATTATGTAATTTTAGTTATTTATTCCATTAAAAATATCGAATTAAATAAAGAAAAAGAGCATCGATTTGTATGGTATAAATTTTAAAAAAATCAAATAATTTTAGATTGTATTTATTTTATTTAAGTAAAAAATAAAAACCTTTTTATTATTATTTTTACGCGGGAAGCTGTTAAAAAGAAAGACTATAAATGTATCGTTACTCAGTTTTCATTTGCTCATACTCGTTCACATAATATCCATTTCCTTGAGCCTCCCATAATGCACTCATCAAAGCCTTGCTTTGCTGTTGAGACCCATGCTATGAAGGAAGTTGTCACGAATACTAATGGTCTGATACAACAACCGGGTTGGTCTGCTGAGATTTTCTCGCATGACCGTGATGAGCCTGCTAGTCCAAATGTGGTCTGGCCCCGTGACGTCCCTCATGAGGAGCAGTTGAGGGAAGAAGTGGTTGGTCATGAAAGTCCTATATTGGTAGCTCAGGACTCTGACAATGGTGACAATCCCCCAAGGCATGGAAGTGCACCTATTGTGAATCGGAGGAGGCTATTCAACTCACCTGCCTTGCGAGCCTGTTAGAAACAAGAGACTGAGATAATAATCTGAAGAGTGTATTATTCAATCTAATCAAAGGTACAATATACAAGAGGTATTTATAGGTGCTAAATGAATCAGAGTAATAAAGGCATAGAATCCTATAATTAATATACAGATATACTATATAAATATAGACGATACTAATTGATCCTAATTGATACTAATGATTCTCTAACATCCCCCCTCCAACTCAAGTGGGAGCTAAGGATACCAACTTGAGTTTGGATAACAAAGTCCGGAAACAAGTCGGGTGATGAGCTTTCGTGAAGATATCAGCAGTCTGATCTAGTGTTCCAACAGCAATGAGACGAATAGCATCAATAAGGATACGTTGCCGAACAAAGTGACAATCAAGCTCAGTGTGTTTGGTGCGTTCATGAAAGACATCATTATGAGCGATCTGAATAGCACTGCGGTTATCACAAAAAACATCAGTAGAGGACGACTGAGGAGCACCCAAATCTTCGAGAAGCCAACGAACCGAGACAACTTTAGCAGTGGTGTCAGCGAGGGCACGATACTCAGCTTCTGTGCTTGAGCGAGCAGTGAACGTTTGCTTCTTAGCACGCCAAGAAATGAGAGCGTCGCCAAGAAACAAACAGTAACCAGTAGTAGAACGACGATCAGTGGGATCACCAGCCCAATCAGCATCGGAGTAAGCCTGAAGAGACAAAGAGGAATGGGCAGAAAAATAAAGACCATGAAAGAGAGTGCCTTTGATGTAGCGAAGAATGCATAGAACTGCCGCATAGTGAGTAGTACGAGGAGCTGACAAGAACTGGCTAAGTACATGAACCGGATAGGCGATGTCTGGTCGGGTGACAGTCAAGTAGACGAGACCGCTAACTAACTGTCGATAGAGAGTCGGATTATCCAAAACAGTGCCATCCATAGGGGTAAATCGAACATTAGGCTCAAGAGGAGTAGACTCAGTGCGACTATCTGTAATCCCAGCACGAGCAAGAAGATCTGAAGCATACTTAGCCTGAGAGAGATAGATGCCATCATCGATGGAGATGACCTCGAGACCAAAAAAAATAGCTGAGGGAACCAAGATCTTTCATCTCAAAGGTACGGTGAAGTGAGGCCTTGAGATCAGAAATACCATCAACATCATCCCCAGTAATTATCATGTCATCAACATACAAAAGTAGAAGAACAACTCCACGTTTGCTTTTACGAATAAAGAGCGCATTCTCATGAGGGCTAGAAGTAAAACCAAGACTGCATATGGTAGTGCTGAACTTGTCAAACCATTCACGAGGAGCTTGCTTAAGTCCATAAAGTGCCTTGCGAAGGAGACAAACCTTATTAGAAGGACAAGGATATCCCGGAGGTGGTTTCATATAGACTGTCTTTTTCAAATCTCCATTAAGAAATGCATTCTTCACATCCATCTGACTGAGAGACCATTTTTTAACCGCGGCAATGGCAAGAAGAGCTCTAACAGACGTAAGACGAGCGACAAGGGCAAAAGTCTTTTCATAATCAATACCATACTCTTGCGTACAACCTTGAGCAACCAAGCGGGCCTTATAACGGTCAATAGAGCCATCAGAGCGAGTCTTGATCTTGTATACCCATCTACTGCCCACAACTTCCTGATCAGAAGGAGGATCAACCAGATCCCAAGTTTGTGCTTTTTCAAGTGCCTGTAATTCTTCTTGCATTGCTTGTTGCCAATTTGGGTTTGATGAGGCTTCTCTGAATGTCTTAGGTTCATGTTGATGAAGAATAGTAGAAAAGCAATGGTAATCAAGAAGATGAGGAGGTGGATTCCTTACCCTAGAAGAACGAGCGGGAGAAGGAGGCATGACGGTAGGAGCAGGATCATCGTCCGGTCTGGAATCATCGGGAGATGGAGAAGGCGGAGGAATAGGAGGCTGTGGAGGGTCACTCGAGATAGGACCTGTAGAATCATCACTAGGAAAAAAATCAACATTGGGGTTAGTAAACAGAGGTGACTGAGTAGTAGGAATCGACTCAAAGGATGAGAACCGAGAAAACATGTGATGCTCCCAGAAGACAACATGACGAGATATACGAATACGTTTAGAGAGAAGATCCCAACAACGATAACCCTTGTGTTCAGTGCCATAACCAAGAAAACAACACATACGAGCCCGAGGTTCAAGTTTACTATGTTCATGAGGCTGAAGAAGAACAAAACATACACAACCGAAAACTCGAAGAGAACTGTAATCTGGGGGGGTATGATAAAGATGCTCAAAGGGAGTAACATTACCAAGAACAGAAGAAGGGAGTTTATTGATAACATGAACAGCAGTAAGAACAGCTTCACCCCAAGTACGCTCAGGACACGAAGAAGAAAGGAGCATTGCACGGACGGAGTCAAGAATATGACGGTGTTTGCGTTCAGCTCTACCATTTTGTTGAGACGTACCAGGACAAGAAAACTCAAACAGAGTACCCTGTTCTACAAGAAAGGCTAAGAGTTTGGAATCACGGTATTCCATAGCATTATCACGTCAGAAAACCTTAATGACCTTGGAAAACTGAGTTTTAATCATAGTAGCAAAGTTGATATAGATCTGAGGTAACTCATGGCGATTAGTCATCAAATAAACCCAAGTAAAACGGGAATAATCATCAATGAAAACGACAAAGTATCGAGCTCCGCCCATAGAGGCAGTGGGAGCGGGACCCCAAACATCAGAGTGAATGATATCAAAAGGAGAGCAAGCAAAAGATGAATTATTGTGAAAAGATAAAGCAGGTTGTTTGGCAGTTTGGCAAGAAATGCAATCAAAAGATTCATTCGGAACCTGACCTAAAACACCCTGAGACACAAGAGGACACAGTTTTCCTAAGGAGGTGTGGGCAAGACGTTGATGCCATAAGTGAAGGGTAGAGGGAGAAGAAGCAGCACAGAGATTTGGTACAGGAGGAATATGAAGACTTTCGAGTTCAAACAATCTTCCGACCTTACGTCCAGTCCCGATGATTTGTCCCGTTCGAGGATCCTGTACACGACAACCAAAAATAGAAAAGGTGACGTCAAAACCCAAATCAACAAGTTGACCAACAGAAATAAGATTGAAGTTTAATTTGGGAATATAGTAAGTATCAAGAAGATTAAGAGATGACTGGGATATAGAACCCTTGTGTGTTGCATGCAAGAGGGAGCCATTTGCAGTATTGACAGAAGGTCCATTTGTAGTTGTAGACATGGACGAGAAAATATTACGCAACGGAGACATGTGATTAAAGCAACCCGAGTCAAAGTACCATTTAGAATTACTTGGAGGGGTCGATAAAGCAGCAGGGGTATTACCAGAAACAGAGAGAAGACGCTGTAGAAGAGATGCAATATCAGATAGAAAGACAGGAGACGGGTTGAAAAGTGCAGAGGTGGTAGGTTAAGTAGTAGCAGCAACAGCTGAAGCAGGCGCAGGATGTGGTGGACGAGTAGGACAGGTAGTAATCAAATGTCCTGAGAGCTTGTAATAACGGCAGAACAACTGTGAACAATGGTAGCTAACATGCCCTTTCTGGTGGCATGTGCGACATTCAACAGTGGGGCAGACAGAGAAAAGGTGCCCAAAACGGTTGCAGTTTCGACAGAATGTATCCTTTCTTTCTGTGGCAACAGAAACATCCGACTTTTCCATAACAGTAGTCACACAAATCAAAGAGAGGAGAGAAAAGTGCAATTTCGAAGCAGAAAATGAGAAATCGGAATGCAAAATCAGAAAGAGCTCACCAAAAAATCTTAGGGAGGGTCCCACAGGTCAGCCACGTCAGCGCCACGTCAGCGGTGACGTCAGCGCCACGTCAGGGCAACGGAGACAGGTGGCAGCCCGTGAGAGGATGAGAAGGACGAGCTGGCATCGAGGTGGCGGTCCGATCAACGCGCGGGCCGGGTCGGGTCAAGAGCGGTGCGTGGGTCGCAGGGAAGGCTGGTGGCGTGACACGTGGCAGCTTCAGGATTGTTGGATCAACAGCAAGATCCAATGGCTACTGAAGCATCTCGGGGGAGGATCAATGGAGGTGGACAGCGAGCTTCCAGCAACGCGTGGCGGCGCGTCCCGGGGCGTCTAGCGGCGATCTCGGCGGCGGTGGAAAGCTGACGACGAGAGGATCACAATGGTGCCAGAGGTGACGAACCAAAGCGTTGGAAACAGGTCAAAAAAGGCGAGCAAAGAGGCACAGGTGGAAGCTGGAAGGAAGAGCAACCTGGTCGTGGCAGCGTCTTTCGGCGGCGCGTGGAGGCGTGTCTTGCGGCGTATGGTGGCGATTCTGGTTGCGTTGGAATCACGGCGACAAGACGAACAAGATGGTTATGAAGGTGACGAACCAAAGCGTCGAAAAGAGAACGAAAAAAGAGGCCAAAGAACACTGCCGGAAAGGAAAAAATAATGGGGCTATGAACTAATATTCATTGAAAAAAAAAAGACATATGCTCTTGATACCATGTTAGAAACAAGAGACTGAGATAATAATCTGAAGAGTGTATTATTCAATCTAATCAAAGGTACAATATACAAGAGGTATTTATAGGTGCTAAATGAATCAGAGTAATAAAGGCATAGAATCCTATAATTAATATACAGATATACTATATAAATATAGACGATACTAATTGATCCTAATTGATGCTAATGATTCTCTAACAGAGCCAATGAATCTGCTCCAGCTAAGCGGTCTAGAGTGAACTCAACTTCGAAGACAACACGCGTAAGCAATTTTCTTTCTGCCACTAGCGCAGTAGAGTTTAGCAAACTGACGTCTATGTATATTTATGTCACAGAGGTCATCAAAAATCAGATTCAAGCCTACATATGATATGGACTTAAACCGGGCAGACACCCTTCTATTTAATTTCTTATTTTCCGATGGACACCTGCCAAAGTATGCGTCCATGAATTTATCTAATCATTATTTGTTTTTTTCGATTAATTTTCTAACAAGTAGGGCAATGGATCTTAGCTTGTTTGTAAAATAATAGGATGTCATTTTATTTAGTGAAACCATGGTAAGGATGCATCAGTACGGGCTCACATTGCGTGATATCCAATCACTCATACCTGGACGACCTATTGACGGCAAAGTGGTCGAAATGGTGGCTGTTAGAAATGCTTGTTCCATACAGCACCTTAAGCACCCACTTTTCTGGTGCCTTCCACCATCATTTGCAGTAAGTGTCTATGTTTACAAATATTTCGTCCTCAAGTAGTTCACATTGCTTCATGTGATTTTTTTTTTTGGTGACTTATTGCTTCATGTGATTGATTTGTGTATGGTGCACTTATAGGATGATATAATGAAGGATGTTGGCACTCAGGAATTAGCAGACTGTTACGTGCCCTTTTGGATAAAACCAAGTAGATTTATTTCGCATGTGAGTTATTAGGGTTAATATTAGTTGCATTGTTTATATGGTGCTATCATTGGCAGAAGGTACCATTCTTCTTACGGTATTTAGTTTGCAATAGATATTCATTCCCATCGAAGACATATTCATGCATTGGTATTGCATGGTGGTAGACTTTGGGGACATGACTGTCTACCATCTGGACTCTTATCCAGATCCTAATATGGTTCACGATAGGGAGCAACTTATCCGAAAGATTGTAAGTAAACCCAAATAGTTCACGACTTCCATTTTTTTTTTGAAAATGCATGCTCATTTGAAATGATGGTGACCTTTTTTAGATGGGTAAACTACACGAAATCATGACTTCTGAGACGTATGGACATCTTCGGAGGTATATTCCAGGAGATCTTGCAGATTGGCCTGTTAGAAGAGGCCAGGGAGTTCCAAACTGCAACACTAGGTAGTATATACGGTAATCATGCAATGTTATGGCTTGCAATGTGATACTAACATGCATCAAAAAGTTTATTCATTTCAGTGATAGCCCAAGTTCGTGGGTTATCTCCTGGCTCAACTCGAATGGAAAGTTTAATGCTTCAAACATCAGCGGGGTGGTGAGTGTATACCAATTAAATATAATGTGTTTAACTATTATAACACTGTTGGTTTATATGTAAAATTATCCATTTGATATCAACTTTAACAGCTTGAAGATTCTAACATAAGAGGGTTGACTGCAATCTCTCTTGTTGGAGGCCCTTTCAACACCATGGCCAGCACCGTTAGGATCAGGGCTAGACAATGGCAAAGGCGTTCCGTTGTCTGAAACTGCAACACAGAAAGAGTTCATTGGAGACACATCAGTAGGGATCATGGTGAAGTAGGTCTTAGGTCTCATGATAGCCTATAAGCTCATGAGAGAAATAAGGTTGTCAGGGTCTATACATGTCCTTGTCAGCAGTTATTTTGTTTTGTTCTTGAACATTAAATTCCCTTTGTCTAGATAGTTTATGCCTCTACATGAATTGTCACCTGGTTATGAATTTAATATCTATGTTATCTTATATGTGATTCACTTTATATGTGGGTCATTGTCTGAATTAATACTAATTTTATGGTTTAAATGGCATGTTGACTTAGTAAATTTAACTTGAGAAGTATAAACAAATGCAAATATGACCATTACATTATCTATTAACATTAAGTCAATTTCCTAGCATCCTAGTTTATTAAATATATAATTATATAGAATATAAATAATAAATTTATATGTTTTAATTTAATTATCAGTACAAACGTAAACAAATCTATTTTAGTAAATATATAAAATATAAACATATAAAATAT
>NC_029788.2:115121337-115134886 GCF_000816755.2 Arachis ipaensis | reverse complement strand
TATTATAATATAAAAATTTCCTATTCCATAATTTCACAAAAACAAAAAAATAAATATAAAAAATAAAAATAAAAAATTAATACTTTTTATATAATAATATAAAATATTCGTTTTTAATTTTTTTTAGCTATTCACTATTTTATTGATTAGTTATTGATTAGGAATAAAATTATTTTGCTAACAAAAAGGAATAAAGTACTCCACGACTATCTCATAAATTAATTTCAATTAATTCTGTTGTAGCATTAGTTAGTCAGTTTGGTGCAAAGCATATGATTTCTAATAAATTTAAATTGGATTAGTTTTCGGTTTAACATACCAGTAACCCATCAAACATATTATCATGTTAATCTAAAAAATTCAAAAGTCAAACACGCAACCTTTGTACTTCACATGATCGCTGCCAATAGATGCGACAACATTATCGTACCATCTTGTCGACAAGGAGCCAGATTCGAAATGTTGTTGCTGTCATATTTGATATTCCAAGGTGCTCCTCGATATGTGATAAGGTTCAAGTTTAATCTGCCCAGGTTAGTAACGTTGACTGTGTTGGTGTTCTATTTAAAAAGTTACTGGACACCTGCATTTTGCATAATAACGGAATTACGTCAACGATATTTTTTTCCACCTTTGATGGATTCTAATCGTGGTAATGGCAATGGGCATCTGTGTGATGAGACAAGTGATTTTTGGTGAGGCGAGCTCTTGCTTTCCTGGGAACACTTTAAAAGCGCTATTGGAGTCATAGACGATGCACGAAAGCTAAGCCATTCTCCAATTTATAATGTCGTCCTGCCAAGAAAGCGATGATGTAAACATGAAGGACCAAACTCCACAAACCGATGGAGACATGGCCAACGAGGGTTCACTTCCTCCGGAGAAAGAGTTCGGCCCTACGCACCTGATGACAGAAAGTCCCGGTGGAACTACCTTAACAGAACCATCTCAGGTTGTAAGTATGAGTTTGTCTCTTTATGAAAAACTTGGCATGTAACGTTTAAGCATTGCATCCTCGTGTAACCTGTATGGTAATGTATTCTTTGTAGAGCCAAGTAACTTGTATTAGCTCGTCATCCGTCAATGCTTTGACCACTGCAGTAGACCTCCTAGCGTCGAAGGTAGAAGCATGTGAAAGGCGGCAACTTGAGCGCGACTCAGCTATCGACGTTATGTGTTCTATTCTTTTCAGTATCCAAGCTAGCGTCACAAATAAGATTGCAATAGAGAAGGAGTATTCATATGTTACCGAGAATTTGTGTGCAACAACAACACCTAAGAGGAAGGCAGACAGTAAGAGCTACAATAATGTGGAGGACTTCAACAGAACCATTCGAGAACCAATATCCATCCTTGATGATGACGAATCAGCGGCAAAGCCACCGAAGAGGCCAACCAGCAGCCACAATAGAAACCAGAAGAGTGCCGGCCAACAAGGTTCATTCAAGGTACGGTTATGTCTAGGCTATAGTTACGTAATATTTTGGTTTTTGTCTTTTCTGGCCTTTCTTAGTAACGAAAAATTTAATTAATTATATTTTTTCAGATGTTAAGGGATTATTTTTTTCTTTTTATTTTTAATTTTTTTCCAATATTATTAAATACATCATTTGTGCTTGATCTAGATTCAGATCACTTTTACATCTTAGATTCAAAGCCAACTGAATAATAACCTTTTTTGATAATTTTTTGGGTATGGGAAAAGGCAATGATACGTGGTTTTTTTGAAGACCCATTAAGGGTTTGGCTGGGCCACTATCCAAATTAGAATCCAAATTGTAATGCTATTTTGTCTAATAAAAAGTTGTGAGAGAAAATAAATTGCGAACAAAAATAATATTTTATTGAACAACCATGCTCTACATCGGAAACCTAATCCATAATAACTCTGTTACAGACCGCAACAGAGGTTGTGGCACACAAAGAGACGAAACTGATATCCACCCAAGGGAAGCATTTCACCCACTCAGTTGGAGCCTCACAAAACACTCGTGGAAGTTTGTATGGATGCCCAACAATGATACCCAAGAATAACTACGGGCGCACTTCTGCAAATTTGCTAAGAACGGGTTCCATTGGTGGGACCACAAAATTCCCTGGACTAGGACCTGGTGATCCAATACAGGGGTTTCCAGTGAACCCACCTCTAGTAGGTCATCTAAACGGACCACGGCCGCCGCCGTCCACCTCTGTTAGATTGTTTGGCGGTCTGATGAACACAATGTGCTTGGACGCTTTCTTAGGGGTTCCGGCAGACCAGCGATTCCTGAAGCCAACGGACAACAGTCACTGACTTGCAGAAAGCAGTTGCTGCTTATGCATTTAACCCAATGGGAGACCCCATGTAAGTTTCGATCGCGAAACTCTTTGATTATGATTCTTGTTTGTGACCTGTATTTATATGGCCTCTAATTTGTTAAGTTGAGATTCACACACTACCTTGCAGGGAAGAGCTGGTTAGGTTTGGACATTGTGTCTTGCAGCGCCACAACATACTCACCCTCCAGCCCCCTCATATGCCAGACGATAACATTTTTGAAATGTTTGCCTTACGGGTAAGTTTAGCCACTCGCGGAAATGATGGGGTAGAATTCTGGACCTTGCCTCCTGGATTCGCGGTAAGTCGGCCAATGACACAGTAAAATACGTGATATAATTTTCTTTATCGATGATTAGCTCCAAAATGTACAGATTGATTTTCGAGAGGGAAGGTCTGTTGAAGAACTGGCCAGTCGTTACAAGGAGAGATGGATGAGGCCCTCTAATAGCCTCAATTATGTAAGTTGTTGCCGCAGTTATCGTTATTGGCAAATACTTGAATCAATTCATGCCTCACAATTGTTGGTATTCTTTTAGATTTATATTCCCGTAAAGGATGCATGTGGACACTGGTATCTGGCGGTTGTGGCATTCCGAGAGCGGACCTTGTATCATTTGGATGCTAGTATGGATGAAGAGGGAAGCGTTAGTAGGAAACTATTCGTCAGAAACCTAGGGGAGGCCCTTTCCCGATTGGTTGCTATTGGGGAGTATTCATCCCCATTAGCTAAGAAGGCCGCAGAGATTACCTGCTTCAGCATTGCTAGCGCAGATGGCCTACCTATGGGACAGCCCAAGGTAAACTATTTATGTTTATGCAAAATGTTTCCATCCTATTTGCTAGTTATTGATTGGCTTAGTTACTTAACCTTTTATGTCCATTAGGGAAGCATGTGCAATTTGGGTACTCAATTGGATGGCTATGGCTGGTGCTTTCCAACATAATATGCTACCTTGTATGGACGATAAAGTGGTGAGACTGCACACAGCATTAGGCCTGTTGATGTCACCTGCCAACGAGGCCGCTGAATGGATCACTACTTGTGTCCCTGGACCTTGAGTACCATGTACATGGCCGACCACTTACCTTTTGAACTTTAGTTCTGAACTCAGATGTTGGTTATTTTGTTGTTCACGTAATAGCTTGGGACACTTTTTGGGAACTATGTAGTGTGTTATGTTAAGGTATTCTATGGTTATGCTTCTATTGAGAATATTTACCTTGTATTAAGACTTTTAAGGTCGGTTATTAAGATTCTATAATGTTTTATTTAATTTCTAAAATTTAGATAGAATTTGATATTTTATTATCTGAGGATGATTCAATTATTTAGTAGTAATTTTTCATATAACTTTCCAAATTAATGTTAAATGAATTAGATATTCCAAATTCTATATAATATACAACAGTAATTATGTAACTTTTATATTAATAATTGCCTAATTTTTTTAAAGGACAAATTTAGTGAGTTTTGTTGACATCTATTTATATTAAGTGTATAATGTATACTTAAATATTTTATTGGCAAGCTAATAACATAATTACCGTTATTGATTATTCTTATTAATACAAGTACATTCATTTAAAATTACTACAAGTATATTAATTTTTTTAATTTAAATTTATTGATTTTAAATGGTAATTTTTTTTAAAACTAAATAAACATAACTAATCATATGAGTACAATAATACGACTACGTGTATATTTTAGAAAGACCAACTTAAGTTAAAAAAGAGTACTCACAGATTATAATAAAAAAAAGTTCTAAATTTTCACACATAAATTTAAAATTTTCTAAATACAAATGCTATGGCATTCCCCTCTTCCATCAAATACTCCGTAGTCCCTAATTTGCCGTAATGGGAAGCAAAACCCAATGCCAAGTGAACATCAACATCCAGGTTATTCCTTTATGGAATCTTCACAATTTATCAGACTTATTATACAGAAACTTTAAATAAGTAAATCATCTATAGGAAACCAAATTTAAGCAATTCACTTTCTCACTAATCATGGTAAGAAAAGTTGGCTGCTTTCAACACTGAAAAATCATTAATCGACGGATTTAGGATAAAAAAAGTGAGTAAAATAAATATTAGAGTCACCTGCAACAATATTCTTGCACCAGTTATATACTAAAATGGACATACACATGAACTAAAGTAACAACATAATTATAAGTGAAAGCTCACAGCAACAACCATAACGTTAAAAACACCAACACTAAAGTGAAATGGGAATCATCGGCAGGCTGCTTTAGGGTTGCGAACTGTAATATGGGTCTGAGACAGGGATCTCCATGTCAAAGTTGTCACTGCCACCATCACCATCCCAAAAGAAACTAGTGTATTCCACATCCGTCCAATCCGGCCTATAACAATCGTCTTGGGGGCTCTGAAAAACCATAATTAATCAATGTTTTATAGCAAAAAATATTTAGATATATAAGAGTAAAGTAACTGTACTTTTGTCTAATTATTTTTATTAGTAATATATGCTTAATGAAGTACAATCTAAACAAATGCTATAAGTCGAATTGCTTAACAAACCTCAACATGATGAATGTTCTCCTCCAACGCATTACTATAACGACGATGCCCATGTCTGCATCTCTGGCTGTTTAAAGCACATGACACCCGGTTATGCCCGACGCGGCGACAAACACCACACCGCTTAACACCTCGCAGCGATGAGTGACTCATCGAACCCCTTCTTTGGCGCTTGCTGTGACGCACCATCAGGGGGTTCCTAATGCAGCCCTCAAGGGTGGTTGACTCTGCATGTGGCTCGGTCCTTTCCCTGTCAGCTTGCATACATTTTTTTTGTTCCTTAAGAAGTACTATCTCATTCTGAAATTTATCCCTTAGTTCGGAGAATTCAGCATCGCCAGCAGAACCAAGAAGGCATAACTCCCTGCAAAGATCGCTTAGCATCCAGTTACAGCAAGTGACCATTGAATCCCAGCAAAAGGGGCCATTATCCATGAATGCATGAACCCTTGAACGTGCATTTTTGGACCACCTATCAAGAATGAGACTCTTGGGTAACTTAGTAGCATCAAGATGAACAAGGACGGCAACAACATGATCACATGGTATTCCAAGCGATTCCATCCTCATGCAACTACACTTGTATATTTCTTCATTCGGATAGTGAGATAGCGCCACTCTTTATGCAAACTTCCAGAACGTGAAAGCATATAAATCTCAAAAGTTGGTGTGTACGTGCACGAACGAATCTTCAAAGTGCAAGCTCTCGAAAGCATTGGACGAAATAACAAAAATATCTATCTGGTGAGCATGTTTGCTGCCGACCTCTCCAAATCATGCAAGGGACTTTGTAGTACTAGGTCTCCAACAATTGACTGTAAATCAGACTGTGCTTCTCTGGATCTCATTTGGAAAATACACCGGAAGAACTGTTCAACAAAATCTCTCAGGTTATGCCTCGAATGAACAAATTTCCCAAGCATAGAATGCAATCCCTCGCATTTAGAGGTTGTGCGAAAGCCTCCAAAAAAATGTCCTCTCATGTGAGCGGTTGCCCACATCTTGCGCCTAGCATAAAGATCACAAACCCATTCATTGTCATGAAGACCCAAGCTAGACACCAAGTTCTCCCATTTCTCTTCAAACTTTGACACCTCATAATCAAAAAGCATACATTTCTTAAACTCGGACGTAAATGTTGGGTTGCTGAGATTTGATGTTGCATTCCTTATCAGGTGCCAAGCACATAGGCGGTGATAAGCATCGGCAAACACAGTCTCAATGGCCTTTTTCATTGCTCCATGTCCATCGGTAATCACACACCGAGGCTTCTTTCCCTTCATGGCATCTAGAAGCTGTTCAAGTAACCACGTATACGTTGCCTCGTTCTCATTTGCAACAAGTGCAGATGCAAACACAATGGTTTGGTTATGATGATTGACACCGGAAAACATAACTAAAGGGCACATATACTTATTCTTTCGATAAGTCGCATCAAATGCTACCACATCCCCAAACAAATGGTAGTCCAATTGGCTACAATTGTCTGACCAGAAAAGGTGGACCAACCGATCCTCATCATCCGCCAGATATCGCACGAACATTCCTGGGCTCTCTGCTGCCGTTGATTCTAAATACTTAAGGCAAGCCTTGGCATCACCGCCTATGAGCCTCTGTTGCTTGTCTATCTGATTATACATATCTCTTTTCAAAAAGGGCACATTATGAAATCCGCCTACAGTGTGTACAAATGATGAATAAATTTGAGGAGTTTTAATACCAACTTTCAGCATCATGTTCATCTGATCAATTGCAGCAGAATTCATTTTCCTATGCCCAGGAAGCATAAAAGTTAACATATCATCAAGCATCTCATGGTTGTGTTTTTCTTGAAAGTATCTTACAATCCATCTGCCTGTCTCCTCATGTATATGCACACGCATCTCTGCCCCACATCCACATCTAGTTGTAGGCTTTGGTTCCCGTTTGCATCGAGCGGCGTCATTATCAGAGCACAAATCTCTAAAACCTTGTCTAAAGCACACAAATGCTTGTTGTGTCACATCATTGTTCACATTGCGTCGTATCCGACTCTTCCTTGCAGAAAAACCATTCATTTTGGCATACAAGTTGTAGAATGAAAAGGCAACCGATCGATCTGGAAAATGAAGCCTTCGAATCTGATCTGCAGTTAGCTCTTTAAACTTCACGGTTTGGAGGTCCGCAATCCCGTTAATTGCTCTGTTGTCCCAATCATCATAGAAATTGTCACCAAAATATTCATCGGAATCGGAAACACAATCAGACACATCTTCGAGTGTCCTTTCCTGGGGATCTAAATCATGCAACACGTTCATTCCTTCACTGTACAGCGGTGCTTCTTGCTCTGCACAAAAATCTTCTAACCCGGCCTGAAACCATATCGGCAAAGACACAAATCAAACTTTAACAAAATTTCATCAACAACATTGAGCTGCAAAAATATTATTTCGAGAAAGGAATATAGTATCCTTACCATGAAAACTGATAGGACACGACAATGAAATCACAGGGGGGCTACAGTCCACAACAAAAATAGAGCATTGATACCGTAATTAACACACTCCAACTAAGAAGCCACTCTAGGGTTTCGATGAGGAAATTCAGGGGATCACCAGCCCATTCCCCAAACCCGACCCGGCATTCAAACTTGCGTATCCCTCTCCTCTTGCGTGGAGTTGTGATCAACAATGGCTTCACTTACAGTCGCCCCTCAACGGTCTGCGATCGTCTTTCTTTTATCACGTTTGCAACACCCGTTCGTCCTCATCCTCCTCCGCAGCACTCCAATGAAGACGAACATAACTGGTTTCAACGACGGCGATGCAACCCCATGACAAGGACGTCCAGTGAAGACGAATGACTTGTTGGGGGACGACAGTGGCTCTTCCGGAAAAAGGAATTAGCCTCGCAGCGCGGAATCAACAGGACACGATGAATTAGTCTCGACAGTGGCCTACTTCTTTTCTTACTTTATTTTTTCTTTGGCCCTATCTTCTTTTTTTTTTATTTTATCCTATCACAATGTGATCACTTTTTTTACCTAACGGTCCACACCCATTAAGTGATTTGAGGCCCATATTGCTTCTGTGGTTATGTTTATTGAATTGTCTTTAAATTTGAGGTAACCTTGTAATATAAATAACTCTAATGGTCAAAACAAAAATACTAGTGAAACAGGACACGAATGCAGAAACTTGTATCAGACTGTACGAAGCACATACGGCACCTGAATCAGGGAGGCCCAGGCTAAAACTCACCTTAGAGTATTAGTTGTATCTTTGTTCGGATGGGGACAAAAGAGCAAAGTTGTATCTTTCTTATGGACAAGTATGCTATTATGATTGATATTGTTGATGTATGTCATTTAATTCTGTGTCCAATCTTGGTTTATTTATTTTTCAAATGTCAAGTAGCTAAACCACCTTCCAAAAAGTAAAAACAAAAAATTGACCTAGCTAAACCCAAAAAACATGTTATTGATAAAGTAAATTATTATTTTATATTTGTTAATAGTTGTTAATTCACTTATGAATAAATAAAATTTAAAAGCAGCTATAAACCAAATCTTCAAGCAAATCTAATAAGAAATCCCTAAAATCGACTAACGAGTAATGAGTACTTTAAAACTTTTATTGAGATTATAAAATCTTTTAAAAATTATTTCGTTCTATAAATGTAATGTTGCTACTTGCTACAAATATTCTTAAGTATTTTTAAGAAACAAGTTTGTATAATTTTATTTGTATTGATTTTTTTTTCAGTTAGGTATCTAATGATATCTTTTAAAAATTTTGTTTTGGCTTTTTGCACCTTTTTTTTAGACATGAATTCTCTATGTATACAAACAATTCTAACCCTTTTTTATTATTTTTTATGTAAAATATTCTTTTACTTTTTATTATGGTGAAATTCTTCAAAGTATGCTTAAACTGTTCAAGTGATTCAAACCCCATGTTTAGCTAAAATTAGACCTTCCCAAATTCTGCATTTAAATTAAACTGAGGCCAATCAAACCTATTTCTTCTATCATCACTGAATCTTTCAGAATAAAAAATTGTTCAAACTCATACTCAAACTCAATATCTGATTCAGGTAATAACTCCACACCAAATTCTTCATCAAGTGTAACAGGTTTTCTGGACTTTGATACAGTCTCATTGGCACTAGCAGGTGTAGCATTATTTTTGTTATCATTAGAAGGCCATTAACAACCTTTTCTATTCCAACAGATTCATAATCACGTTTATTGGGCTTGGTAGGCCCACTATAAATTTTTTTTTAAACAGATGGTCCAGTTACTTCCTCTCTTCCAATGCCTATTGTTTTGACTTGCCATTGTCCTTGCCAACTAGCCCATTAATAGATTTACTAACTTTTGATTTTTTATGTAAAATCTTGATTGGAGATTTCTTCTTTCCATTATTCTTTCCTTTTTTACCACCTCCGACTTTCTCTTCATCTTTACTTGAATCCGAAAAATCATATCCAGAAGGTAGGAGATTGTACAATGCATCTTCTGTAGACTCATACCCTTCATCATTATCAGAACTTTCAATATCTGCATCATTGTCAACACCATCATCCTCAGCATTATACCCTATTGCACATCCACCTCCTCAACACTAGCATCATTGTCATCATCAATGAACTCCATATCTTTCATGATTGGATGGTCAAAATAGATGTAGAATTCGTCAGTATCCTCATTTAGCATCTTGTTCTTTTGCATATCTCTGATCTCTTTGTCTCTGTAAATTGAGTGAAGAACAGATTTCAAGTTAACTGAAGTAGAATCATACCAATACATTGCCTTGTAGTCATGGTAATCCAAATCCAAAAAAAAATTCTTCAGGTCAAAGAAACATATCAAGTCAATATCCATTGAAAAAAATTTGTTGACTTCTCCATTGATGTACACAAATACCCACTGTTGTCTCTAACAAAACTTCCACCATGGTGAAATACAAGTACCACATCTTCAATTATCTAAATATCAGAAAATAAAAATCTATCACAATTTAAACAAGTAACAAATAAATTACAACAACATTAAAATAGAATTCAATTTTTTAACACTGACATTGTTAACGTTATTATGAAACGGCACAACCTAAATCATTTTACAACTCTGACTTAACCTACACTAACAACATACTATCTTTGATCTACTCTACACATTACATGCATGTTAGTCATACTTCAATCTTCACCTCCAGTTTAATTAGGAAAAAAAAAATAGTAAACTTACCTCCAACAATGGCGATATGCATACACACTACCGCCACCAACCAGTCTTCAGTCAACGTTAATAGGATTGAAGAAGATGAATGGTTACCTTATAAAATTTGGGTGAAAGTTTGGGGCTTCAGATAATTTTACAGAGACAAAGGGAGAGGATCTATGTTTTTATAGTAAGTCCTCATTCAGAACGTTGTTGTTTTATAATACTTCTAAGAAAAAGATTGGGGACTAATCTGTCCCGGTCAAAACGGCGTCGTTTGAAGAAGTACTTAAACGACATCGTTTTAGCCACGTATGCAGAGACCATGTGTCTTGAAAGTGACACATAACGTTAAACCTGACATGTTACACTGATAACTTTCACGTAGGAGAGAGAGTATTCAGTTTTACCGACTAAACTTAGACTAAGAACGTATATGATATATATCTAACATTTTTGAGGACTGAAAATTTAGTTAATTTTTTTTGGAAGACAAATATGTCAGACGCTAAATTCTTACTGACCTATTTGAGATATTATTGACCGGTTCGATTTGGGTTTTATAACCCTGCCCCTCTCCTCCCCTTTCCTTACTTATTTTCTTAATTAACTTTTTCCATCAAATTATTATTTTTTCTATCTAAAATTAAAGTTCCTCTCTCCCCCAATAAAATAAAATAAAAATACGATGAGAATTGAAGTAATTCGCTAGATAGAGTATAGTGTGTGCAGCGAGAATTTTTTTTATAACAAAAGAATGCAAGCTGACGGTTAAGAAGAGAGTTAGTTAGTTATTAGTTAGTTCGTCAACTAACTGATATAAGTTTTGACAAGGTGCAAAGTTTTATTGTCTAAGATTTTGCTTTTCCAAATTTCTCTTTAAAAGAAAAACCAGCTTCTCATAGTGTTAAGTAGTTGCATGGTTTCTTCAAGAATCGTACTTGATTGATTTGCGTGAAGTGCAAGAAACTGTGTACCAAAGAGTTAGTGATCAAGAAAAAGAAAAGAAATGGGGGAAGAAGCAAGGTATCCGTGGCAACCACCGGCACTCCCGTCGCCGCCACCCACACCACCTTCTTCTGACGACTCTGACGCTGAACCTCCTCCTCTACTTTTCTATGTCTGTCTGTCTCTCTCTCTCTCCACATGCCGTTACTTTGTTTTAATCATAGAAGATCATAAATTGAAATCATCTCTGGTATACTGAAATAATGAATATCATATATGTCACATTTCTGATAGATAGTTAGATATATAAATTGAAACAAAAATTCAGAGTAAAATGATTGTTTCTATAACTTTTTATTTTTTTTTACAGCATGTTTCTTTTTCTGTTTCGTTTCACGCTTGTTCTGATTTCTTTGTAATTTTGTTTCCAAAAATTGCTTGCAGTTTATGCCCCCACCAGAATTAGCGATTAGAACTTTCTTTAAGGTATTTCTTTTCATTTCTTGGATGCTCTTAAATTTGTGTGTGACAGAACATACAAATTCTCTTTGAATATACTTCATTTAATTAAAGATAATTAATATACGGAGATATCGTAATAATGAATTATTGCTTTATATTGTGGCATAGTTTGGAAGACATCATAGCCATGCAGAGTTTGCAGGAACAGTGATCTATCTCCCATGGTATTTTACGCATATACGGATGGATGATGCCACTCTTCGAGACCTAACTGAAATAGTATGCACAAAACTCTTTTCTTTATTATTTTTTTATTATTCTGATTTATTTTTTTATTAAACACCCAAATTGATCTCTAAAAAATTTAAGTTACCAATAAAATTTTATTATAAGACAATTAAACATAAAAAATATCATCCGTATAAATAAATTAGTCATTTTTAAATTGACAAATAGATCATTATTCTGTGCAACAGAAATAATTATTAAGAATTTTTAGATAATAAAAATATACAATTTAAAATTGGTTGAAAATCAATTTGGATATTTTTTTAAATGTTGTCCATGGTTTTAAATTGCTAATATAGAGAAAAAAATATGTGCACACCACAATAACAATATTGCGGCCACAGCGTTAACCATAAATTGTGAAATCATGGATAGTTATGGAAAAGTTGTTTTAATTTTGTTTCAAGATATATAGTCGGATGATGTCAAAATGTGATGAACTTAATTGTCCATTATGTAGTGTTCAGGTTATAAAAATGGCAACTTCTCATAAAACAAAAGATTCATTATTTACCATTATGTGTTTGTGTTCTCTGTTATCTATAATTTCCTTGAGGAGCATATATGATTTTTTCCCCTTTCTTTTCATTAATTGCCCTGTTTTGTAGACGATTTTATCTAGTGGAGCTAACTATTAATTATTGTTATTATTGTTTAATTACATATATTTTAAAGACAAAAGAAGCTTTTCCGAATTTAAGAGAAAATACAAAGTTCTCCTTTGCTCGAGTGTTCACCGATGAACGTGGAATTCGCGGAATTCGTAGGGTAAATTTTCTCTATTCAAATGTTTTTTCTTTTTATTTTATTTTATTCTAATCTTTTTAGGGACTTGGTATATTGCTATATATTCAAAGCGCGGTTTTCATACTAATTTGCCAATTATTTTATAAATTTATTTTCAAATTATCAATTTTTTTTAAATTATTTATCTATATATTATTTTTTTTACTATTGTGGCATTTTTTTTTTTGCTCTGCACAAAATTTGCTAAACTAAAAAACATATTTGACTCAGAAGACCCTAAAACAAGATGCGCTAAATGGTTCAATATTTTCTAAGTCGAATGTGTTTTTTATCTTTTAGCAATTTTGTATTTTGCAAGAAAAAACAATTAAAACGCTGTCGTAGGAAGAACAATAATAGATAAGTATATGTAAAAATAAACATATTAATATAAAAGCCTTTCAAAGTCAATCAGCCATTTTTTCTTCCTTTTTCATTTTTTTTAAAAATAATACATGCTATGGCTTCCCCATAATTTAGTCGCATGTAGATTATGTAATATTTTCGTCACTTTGTATATTTTTTAATGTAGCTTCAATTCTTTCTAATAAATTGTGTGCATATTTGATTGGTTGATGAAGCTGGGAAGGACAATGTGTTATGCTGAAGAAAGAATACTAGATGACCATAAGAGCTTAGAACAAAGTGGATTCCAAGCAAGTGACACCATTTCACTCTACTTTATTTAACTATATATATGTTCAATTTATTTATTTATTTATTAACATTATTGGTGACTCTGTTGTTATTATTTTTGGCAGATTGGTGATTACTTGGATGTGTCAATTCGTTATCCCCGCCGCTTAATGATTGAAGAAACAGGAGCATTCACTAAAAGTTTTTTTTAAATTGGATGTGTCTATTTCCTCACTAAAAGATTTCATAGTTACGTTGCACAATGCACATGCACATGCTTAAGAAGGTTTTACTTTAGTTTGTGTTACAACTACAATCAGGGGGAAAAAACAACAGTTTAAAAAAAAAAAAAAAAA
>NC_029788.2:115117655-115120186 GCF_000816755.2 Arachis ipaensis | reverse complement strand
TATTAGTTGTATCTTTGTTCGGATGGAGACAAAAGAGCAAAGTGAAAAATGTTCAGTGCAGTGCATGCACACCCCTAATGATTGATATTGTTGATGTATGTCATTTAATTTTGTGTCCAATCTTGGTTGATTTATTTTTCAAATGTCAAGTAACAGGCCTAGCTACTGTTAGCTAAACCACCTTCCAAAAAAAAAATTGACCAAGCTAAACCCAAAAAACATGTTGTTGATAAAGTCAAATTATTATTTTATATTTGTTAATATTTGTTAATTCACTTATCAATAAATAAAATTTAAAAGCACCTATAAATCAAATCTTCAAGCAAATCTAATAAAAAATTACTAAAATCGACTAATGAGTAATGAGTACTTTAAAACTTTTATTGAGATTATAAATTTTTTTAAAAATATTGTATAGAATATGTATATTAATTAACGTAAAAAGTGATTAAAAAAAGGAAAAATATAGATAGATAATAAAAATATTAAATAATATGAATAATGGATATATCGATCGGATGTTCAATTCACGAAGTGTACGAATGACTATTCTAATATTAAGATTTAGGTGAATAATATGTTTTACTTTTGATCAAAATCAAATTTGCAAAATCAATTTTATGCAAACTCTCATTTGCAAACTGTAATCCAAACACACACTTTGTAAGGCCGATGTGGAAAAAGAATGATAACTTGCGAAAATAATGTAGAGTGGATCACATTCATCGCCAATCTACCGTGGATGCATAAAGTTTTTTGTACCGGTTTGGGTTCGGTTTTGTTTGTGTCGAGCCGTAATGTTCTTAAACCTAAATTAGAGTCAAATTCATTTTCTCACAATTAGAGTCAAATTTATTTTCTCACCATTTATTTTGTCGAATTGACCGGTTCGATTCCGGTTTTATAACCCTGCCGCTCTCCTCCGCTTTCCTTACTTATTTTCTTAATTAACTTTTTCCATCAAATTATTATTTTTTCTATCTAAAATTAAAGTTCCCCCCTCCCCCAGTAAAATAAAATAAAAATACAATGCGAATTGAATTGTACTTAGCTAGATACAGTATAGTGTGCAGCGTGAAGAATGCAACCTGACGGTTAAGAAGAGAGTTAGTTAGTTAGTTCCTCAACTAACTGGAATAAGTTTTGACAACGTGCAGAGTTTTATTGTCTAAGATTTTGCTTTTCCAAATTTCTCTTTAAAACAAAAACCAGCTTGTCATATTGTTGCGTAGCAGAGCATAGTGTTAATTAGTTGCATGGTTTCTTCAAGAATCGTACTTGATTGATTTGCGTGAACTGCAAGAAATGGTGTATCAAAGAGTTAGTGATCAAGAAGAAGAAGAGAAATGGGGGAAGAAGCAAAGGTCTCCGTGGCAACCACCGGCACACCCGCGCCGCCACCGACACCATCTTATTCTCACGACTCTGACTCTGAACCTTCTTCTAACGACTCTGACTATAAACCTCCTCCTGTACTTCTCTCTCTCTCTCTCCACGTTCCGTTACTTTGTTTTCATCATAGAAGATCATAAATTGAAATCATCTCCGATATACTGAAATAATGAAGATCATATATGTCACGTTTCTGATAGATAGATATATAAATTGAAACGAAAATTCAGAGTAAAATGATTGTTTCTTTAACTTTATTTTTAATTTTTTTACGACATGTTTCTTTTTCGGTTTTGTTTTATGCTTATTCTGATTTCTTTTTAATTTTGTTTCCAAAAATTGCTTGCAGATTCCCGTAGCGATTATAATTTTCTTTAAGATATTTCTTTTCATTTCTTGGATGCTCTTTAATTTGTGTGTGACAGAACATACAAATTCTCTTTGAATATACTTTATTTAATTAAAGATTATTAATATACGGAGATAGTAATAATGAGTTGCTTTGTACTGTGGCATAGTTTGGAAGACATCATAGCCAGCCAGACTTTGCAGGAACAGGAATCAATCCCCCACGCTTTCGTCTCTCGACATCTATGGATGCTGATCTTCCAGAGCTAACTGAAGCAGTACGCACAAAACTCTTCCTTGTTATTTTATTATTATTATTCTGATTTATTTTTTGAGTAAACACCCAAATTAATCTCCAAAAAATTATAAGTTCCCAATAAAGTTTTATTAATTCGTGAAAAAATTTTCACATTGAATAGATTAGTGTTCTATTGTTTTTGGTGGTCAAATAAATTCTAATAAATTATTACAAGACAAATAAATAGAAGTGATAAAATAGTTTTTGAAAATAGGAGAAGTCACATTTTTTAACTTTTTTAAAAATTCTTAAATAATTTTATTGAAAAATAAAAAATTTATCTAAAAAATTGTACCAAACACTATTAATATAACTTTTTATAAATCAAAAGTAAAAAAAATAGCTTTTGAACTTTTCCAAACAGACCTTAAATGTCAAAAATATTATTAGTATAAAATAAATTAGTTATTTTTAAACTAATAGTGGATCATTTTCACATAAATATTGTAGTATTATTTAAAAATAATAGATTTTTAAGAATTGTTAACGAAGA
>NC_029788.2:115106571-115109979 GCF_000816755.2 Arachis ipaensis | reverse complement strand
ATGGTATAGAATATGTATATTAATTAACGTAAAAAGTGATTAAAAAAAGGAAAAATATAGATAGATAATAAAAATATTAAATAATATGAATAATGGATATATCGATCGGATGTTCAATTCACGAAGTGTACGAATGACTATTCTAATATTAAGATTTAGGTGAATAATATGTTTTACTTTTGATCAAAATCAAATTTGCAAAATCAATTTTATGCAAACTCTCATTTGCAAACTGTAATCCAAACACACACTTTGTAAGGCCGATGTGGAAAAAGAATGATAACTTGCGAAAATAATGTAGAGTGGATCACATTCATCGCCAATCTACCGTGGATGCATAAAGTTTTTTGTACCGGTTTGGGTTCGGTTTTGTTTGTGTCGAGCCGTAATGTTCTTAAACCTAAATTAGAGTCAAATTCATTTTCTCACAATTAGAGTCAAATTTATTTTCTCACCATTTATTTTGTCGAATTGACCGGTTCGATTCCGGTTTTATAACCCTGCCGCTCTCCTCCGCTTTCCTTACTTATTTTCTTAATTAACTTTTTCCATCAAATTATTATTTTTTCTATCTAAAATTAAAGTTCCCCCCTCCCCCAGTAAAATAAAATAAAAATACAATGCGAATTGAATTGTACTTAGCTAGATACAGTATAGTGTGCAGCGTGAAGAATGCAACCTGACGGTTAAGAAGAGAGTTAGTTAGTTAGTTCCTCAACTAACTGGAATAAGTTTTGACAACGTGCAGAGTTTTATTGTCTAAGATTTTGCTTTTCCAAATTTCTCTTTAAAACAAAAACCAGCTTGTCATATTGTTGCGTAGCAGAGCATAGTGTTAATTAGTTGCATGGTTTCTTCAAGAATCGTACTTGATTGATTTGCGTGAACTGCAAGAAATGGTGTATCAAAGAGTTAGTGATCAAGAAGAAGAAGAGAAATGGGGGAAGAAGCAAAGGTCTCCGTGGCAACCACCGGCACACCCGCGCCGCCACCGACACCATCTTATTCTCACGACTCTGACTCTGAACCTTCTTCTAACGACTCTGACTATAAACCTCCTCCTGTACTTCTCTCTCTCTCTCTCCACGTTCCGTTACTTTGTTTTCATCATAGAAGATCATAAATTGAAATCATCTCCGATATACTGAAATAATGAAGATCATATATGTCACGTTTCTGATAGATAGATATATAAATTGAAACGAAAATTCAGAGTAAAATGATTGTTTCTTTAACTTTATTTTTAATTTTTTTACGACATGTTTCTTTTTCGGTTTTGTTTTATGCTTATTCTGATTTCTTTTTAATTTTGTTTCCAAAAATTGCTTGCAGATTCCCGTAGCGATTATAATTTTCTTTAAGATATTTCTTTTCATTTCTTGGATGCTCTTTAATTTGTGTGTGACAGAACATACAAATTCTCTTTGAATATACTTTATTTAATTAAAGATTATTAATATACGGAGATAGTAATAATGAGTTGCTTTGTACTGTGGCATAGTTTGGAAGACATCATAGCCAGCCAGACTTTGCAGGAACAGGAATCAATCCCCCACGCTTTCGTCTCTCGACATCTATGGATGCTGATCTTCCAGAGCTAACTGAAGCAGTACGCACAAAACTCTTCCTTGTTATTTTATTATTATTATTCTGATTTATTTTTTGAGTAAACACCCAAATTAATCTCCAAAAAATTATAAGTTCCCAATAAAGTTTTATTAATTCGTGAAAAACATTGAATATTGAATAGATTAGTGTTCTATTGTTTTTGGTGGTCAAATAAATTCTAATAAATTATTACAAGACAAATAAATAGAAGTGAGTTTTTGAACATAAAAAATAAAAAAATTAGATAAAATTCACCGTTTAAAATTGATTGAAAATCAATTTGAATATATTTTTTTTAATGTTGTCCATCGGTTTAAATTGCTAATATAGAAAAGGGGAATATATGCACACCACAATAACAAGCCACAGCTAAGCAATTGTTAAGAATTTTTAGATAATAAAAATTTATTATGATCAAAATATACAATTTAAAATGATAAATTCTATCCAATCCTCTTTATTTTAAAGAGTAACTTACCCTTTTAAATAAAAAAATTAGATAAAATTCACCGTTTAAAATTGATTGAAAATCAATTTGAATATATTTTTTTTAATGTTGTCCATCGGTTTAAATTGCTAATATAGAAAAGGGGAATATATGCACACCACAATAACAATATTGCGGCCACAGCTACGGTTGTTAACCATAAATTGTGAAATTATGGATGGTTGCGGAAAAGTTGTTTTAATTTTGTTTAAAGATATATACTTATTTGGCACTAGATCCCAAAATGTTAATAAAATATTTTTTTTAAGTTTTTCAATAATTGTTAAATAGTTTATTTTTAATTTTAATTACAAATTAACTCCATATATTTTATTTAATTATAAATTTTTTTATTTAATAAATTATTATTTTATCATTTATCTATTATATTTACTAAAAATAAAAAACAAAAACAATAACAAATTAGATCTTCCATTGATCGTAATAACTTTTTGGTAATTTCAATCGATTAAAAGTTTATCTTTGATCCATTACATGCGTCGAGAATTTTAAAATCGTATTTTTTAGAAAATCAATCGATTGGATTATGAAAATCAATCGATTGGATTAACAAAACAATCGATTGAATTTCAAATTTTCCATAACTTAAAATCGTATTTTTTAGAAATTCAATCGATTGTTTTGTTAATCCAATCAATTAATTTTCTAAAAAATACGATTTTAAAATTCCCGAAAGATGTAATGGATCAAAGATAAACTTTTAATCGATTGGGATTGACAAAAAGTTATTACAATCAATGGAAGATCTAATTCGTTATTATTTTTGTTTTTGATTATTAATAAACATAATAGATGAATGATAAATAATAATTTATAAAATAAAAAATAGTTTTTATGATTAAATAAAATATATAGGGTTAATTTATAATTAAAATTAGAAACGAACTATTTAACAGTTATTAAAAAACTTAAAAAATATATTTTATTATGAGACTATTTAATGATCCAAACGTGATGTGACTATAGAATTCTGTGTACTTACTGCATCAAAATGTGACTAACTTAATTTCCTTGAGGAGCATCTATGACTCTTTTTTTTTCTCCTTTCTTTTCATTAATTACCCTATTTTGTAAACGATTCTATTTAGTGGAGTTAACTATTAATTATTGTTATTATTGTTTAATTGCATATATTTTAAAGATAAACGAATTTATTCCGTATTTAAGAGAAAATACAATGCTCTCCTTTGCTCTTTGCTCGAGTGTTCATTGATGAACGTAAAATTCGCAGAATTCGTAGGGTAAATTTTCTCTATTCAAATATTTTTTGTTTTTATTTTATTTTATTTTAA